>NC_066528.1:1880785-1905785 GCF_024679095.1 Eriocheir sinensis | reverse complement strand
ATCAATTATAATAATAATAATAATAATAATAATAATAATAATAATAATAATAATAATAATAATAATAATAATAATAATAATAATAATAATAATAATAATAATAATAATAATAATAATAATAATAATAATAATAATAATGAACATTACACTTGTGAAACTAAGTTCATATCACACACTACATTTGATTACTACTTTGACAATAATATAAATAAGTTTTCACAGATTTTTTAAAAATGGATAAATTTATATGATTGAGAAGAGTCTTAATATGTAGAGGCAATGAATTCCACATTTGGGGACCTGAGTATAATATACTGTGCTTAAAGAGAGAAGTTCTGAACTGTGGACATATGAGATTGATATCATTACCTCGAATGTTGTATGATGTGTGTACCAATCTGAAAGGCTGACCTCCACAATACTGTGTAAGGCACTTGTAAATGCTTAACAATAAAAAAATATTTATGAATATTTGGAAAACTAAGAAAATTTTGGTATTAATTATATTTCGTGTTGACTCAAACCTACTCATATAGAATATACACCTAAAATTTTTATTTTGAGCTACTGATATTTTCTTAATGAAGGACTGCCAAGAACAGGCCCAGACTGATACACAATAGGTGAGATGGGGATAACAAAGTGTGTAATAAATACTAGTGAGGGATTCAGGTGTGAGATTATTGCGGACTCTGTATAAAATACCGCACATCCTTGCTAATTTATTTGTGACAAATGAAATATGTTGATTCCAATTCATATTCTCATCTATGTAAACACCCAAAAATTTTGTGAAATTTACTCTGTCTAATGTGTTTCCCTCTATGGTTATAGAAGGAATGTTATATTGTAATGAACGATTTTGAAAAAATATGTAATTAGTTTTTGCAATATTCAGACTCAATTCATTAATTTTAGTCCAATAATTAATTTTTTCTAGTTCTGTAACTAAATTTATATGAAGATCGTTAATGTTTACATTGTGTGTGTGTGTGTGTGTGTGTGTGTGTGTGTGTGTGTGTGTGTGTGTGTGTGTGTGTAAGCCCCGAAACGTTTGTGACTACGGGCCTGAGAAACACTATATAGCTTCGTCCACAAAGGTTTGGTGGCCACGCTGTGCATTGCGGGTTAACGGGTCGCCGCAGGGCCCGGACAGATGGGGCAGCCGCCGGCCGCCGCACCATCACGGGCCAGTATTTGTTTTGGTGCAGCTGCGGAAACATACGCCGACAAGCGGCTAGATTATAATGTAGGACTTTGTAGGTTAAAGGTGCTTTCCCATTTCCCCTTGACAATGACTGATGATTGGGAGGCTGACGGACGCTTGGACGAGCACACACACACACACACACACACACACACACACACACACATTTAGTTCATTCTTTTTCAGGCCACGAATTTCACTTCACTCACTGATCTCTACTTCGTTATCTAGCAATTAATCCGTCCCACACTTCCTCCTGGAGAGGTTTCAGTCACGTAATTAAAGATAACATGAAAAAGACATCGACATTTAATAAAGTCATACATTGAATCCAGTTTGTTTTGATGCTTGTATCAGGTGGAATACTCTTGAACACACTTACCTAACTAACACCACGAAGCCTGCTGTCATCACAACGGAAAAGAGAAAAAAATATATGCTACTGCTGTAAAGCTCTACAATAACGATGATGATAACAATAGCAAAGGCAACAATAACAATACATGCCAGGTGCTACTGCTGTAAAACTCTACAATAAGGATGATGATAACAACAGCAAAAGCAACAATAATAATAACAATAACAATGCATGCCAGGTGCTTCTGCTGTAAAACTCTACAATAAGGATGATGATAACAACAGCAAAAACAACAATAATAATGACAACGATAATAACAACAATGATGATAATGAGACAATATGATAATTAAACAATAATGATGGCAATAATATTAATAGCAGAAGTTAGTTAATCAGTAACTTAGTGAGTGAGTCGGTTAGTTCAAAAGATAAATAAGTTACCGTGTGTGTGTGTGTGTGTGTGTGTGTGTGTGTGTGTGTGTGTGTGTGTGTGTGTGAGAGAGAGAGAGAGAGAGAGAGAGAGAGAGAGAGAGAGAGTGTGTGTGTGTTAAGGCTTTCGTCAGTGTCCTCCCCTGCTACATATCGTCCCTTGTTTTCCTTCTCTTCGCTTTCGTCTTCCAAGTCACCGGATAGCGAGGTCAAGCCGTCCTGGGCGGGGCAAGGAAAACACGAGAGCCAGGGTTCCCTTTCCTCACAGCTTGTCTTGGTGTGTGTGTGTGTGTGTGTGTGTGTGTGAACAAGAGAGGACACCGAACCCTCTCATCTCTCTCTCTCTCTCTCTCTCTCTCTCTCTCTCTCTCTCTCTCTCTCTCTCTCTCTCTCTCTCTCTCTCTCGGTCTCTTTATCTATCTCTTTCTCTCTCTACTTCATTCATACGTCGTGTCTTCATTCGTGTGGACGAGAGAAGGAATTGAACTCTCTCCTCCTTCTGTCTGTCTGTCTGTTTGTCTGTCTGTATCTTCACTTGAACATACTTTATGCTCTCTCTCTCCACGATTACTACTGAATTTAGTCATGCACCGATCGCAACGATAATACAAAGGACGTAAAAATAATACATATAACGTTACTAGTAGCACAAAGTTTTGCACCGATAAACAAAGGACGTAAAAATAATACAAGTAGCGTTATTATTAGCAGCAAAAAATTTACTCTTCCAACCCTTTAATTAATATTCTTCGCGGTTGCCTCTCTCTCAGTACGAGCGACACGTGTCACCGACGCGTGTGGAGACGGCTTGGGTACGCGGACACCACTGGCATCGCAGTTCTTTAATTGTATGAAGCAAGTTTTGTGTGAGACTGAACTATCTAGAGAATGTATCAATTGGAACTAATGAAAATATAAGAAAATGTCTCAAAATACCTCACAAACATTAAGTTAAACTACGTTACGCTGACTGTAGTCTTATGATTGTATGAAGGAAGTTTTGTTTGCGACTGAACTATCTAAAGAATGTACCTATTGGCAATAATGAAGGTAAAAGAAAAAGTTTCAACTTATTTGGCCAACATAAACTCCACACTACTACGAGAAATTTAGTAGTTTTAAACATTTAGCAGTCTAGTTTTGTAGAAACTTTGGTTTGAAAATTTAGCAGTTTAGTTTGGTAGAAATTTAGTAGTTTTTTTGTAATGTAGCGGTTTAATTAGGTGGAAATTTAGTGGTTTTAAAAAATTAGCGGTTTAGTTTCGTAGCAATTTAGAAAGTTTTAAAATTTAGCAGTTTGGTTTGCTGGAAATTTAGTGGTTTATAAAATTTAGCAGTTTAGTTTGGTAGAAACTTAGTTTTTTTTTAAGTTTAGCCGTTTAGTTTAGTAGAAAATTCGAAGGTTTTAAAATTTATCAGTTTAATTTAGCAGAAAATTAGTATGTTTTAAAATTTAGCGCTTTAGTTTAGTAGAAAATTAGTAGGTTTTAAAAATCTAGTGGTTTAGTTTAGTAGAAATTTAGTGTTTAAAAAAAAAAATAGCAGTTAAATTTAGTAGAAATTTAGTAGTATTAATAGTTTACTACGTTCATTACACTCAACAACCAACACGGACAGAATTTCCACCCTACATGTTATACTCTATCTATATTCAGAGCAAAGTACGCAGCTTAAGGGCAAACAACAACAAAACGAAACACACACACACAAAAAAGCCCCCTGCAGCTCGATTGGTATGGGAAGGGTTCGCCAGCTGTAAAATCAGATGCAAATGAGCCCATACTGCAGCACAAAGGGATTTAATTTGGCCCATAATGAAGGAATCTTTTGTATTTCACGTATTTCACAGGATGATTAGCAGATGGGAAACAGGTATTAGCGAACTGAGGCTTAATAATTTACTTCGTGGCTATCAGTTTTGCTAAGCGAGAAGTGAAAGAAAGATAGATAGAAGGAATGAAAGAAAGAGAGGAAAGAGGTATAACAGTTCTGCTAAGGAATAAGTGAAAGAAAAAAAGAAAGAAAGAAAGGAGAGATAGAAGTAGAGATGGGATAAAGATAGGGAAAAAAAGGAAGGTAAGAAGTGGAAGAAAGAGAGTAAAGGAAAGAAAGGAAAGAGATAGAGTGAAAGAAGGGATAAAGATAGGGGTAAAGAAGGACGTGAAATAAATAAATAAATAAAGAAAGGAAGGAAAAAGATAGAGGTAAGGATGGAAGAAGTTAGAGAAAGGAAGAAAGAAAGGAAGAAAGGAAAAAGATAGAGGTAAGGATGGAAGAAGTTAAAGAAAGAAGGAAAGATAAATAAAAGAGAGGAAAGAGATTAGGTAAAGAAGGAATAAAGAAGGGAAAAAAAATGAAAGGTGAATGAAAGAGAAAACAATAAAAAAGGAAGTGAACGAAAGAAAAAAAGAAAGAAAGAGCCAGAAAGAAAGAAAGAAAGGTAAATAAGAGAGGAGAGAGATTAGGTAAAGAAGGAATAAAGAAGGGAAAAAAGAATGAGAGAAAACAATAAAGAAGGAAGAAATAAATAAAGAAAGAGAGAAAGAAAGAAAGGAAAGTGAGACGTAAAAAAAGGGCATGACACTTATTTCGTCTTTCCTATAATATTGCAACTGCTTTAAAAACATATTGTGCTTTACTATTAGAACATGAGAACATAAGAACGTAAGGAGTCTGCAAGAGGCCGGCTGGCCTATACTAGGCAGCTCCTGTACACTCAACCCCACCTTACCTCACCATCCATGGCTTTATCTAACCTCTTCTTGAATGTATCTATGGTACTGGCACCCACAACATGGCTCCCAAGCCTGTTCATGGTAGTAATATTTAGATTACTTTTTTATTATATTTTCAGGTTTTATATCTGTTTATTTAGTTTTAAGTTTTATTTAACATTCTACAGCATACACACCATTCACTCAACCATTTATACATACATACAGTGCACACAGTGTTAGTATTGGGGCCTATCTCAAAGCTGTGTTAGTAGGACAAGGGGCATGGGGAAGGGGGTATATACATGCACTTAATATGTATATGCACAATGTTGGTACATAACAATGTACACCATTCATACAGCATCCGTCACGTTCAGTCATTCACAAGCACGCGCTAAGAAATTATAACCATCACCAAAAAAACATGACGTAAACCATAACACGTTGATCAAGTTGGTCTTCAGGAAAGTCATCAGCCTATCGATCACATCCGGATGACCGTCCCCGAGCACGGAGGAGAGGACGAGGGACAGTAATCCACGAGGGGCCGACGCGCCCGTTCGTATTCTCCACAGTACAAAAGGATGTGACCGATAGAAAGCGTTCTATTACAGGGGGCACACTGTGGTGCCATCGATGTAGGGTCTGAGGTGGGTTAGGAGGGTGGAACCCACCCTGAGACGTGCGAGGACCACTTCCTGCCGTCGCGACGGACGACTGCAGGGAAGTGGCCCACTGGCCTAGGATGGGCTTGAGAGTGGGGAGTTGCTGGTTTGTCCATTGGCTTTGCCACAGAAGATTTAGGTAGAGATTCGTATTAGGTCCGTGCCAGTATCTCATAATCTACTTTATGAAACATCAGTATCTCTTCATATATCTTTTCTACAAACCTTCAACAGTCATGGAAACGCTTTGAAAATCCAATTCAAGGACTTTTTTTTTACTCTTGAAAATATGGGATAATGTTTACGAAAGCGCGTCGCCTCCTCTGCTGGCCGCGGCGACACTGCAGCCGACGCAGCCGCAAAATAGCTCGCAGAGGGCTTAGGTTGGGGCATATTTAACTACTCAACCGAACTTACCCCCATTCTAACCAGGGGCGTAGCCCCTCTGGACCCCCCTCATGTATATTTGACATTTCCGCGAGGATGTTTTTCTCTCAACACCCGCTGCAGGGTCGCCGCGCCCAGCAGAGGAGGCGAGGCGCTTTCGTAAACATTATCCCATATTTTCAAGAGTGAAAAAGTCCTTGAATTGGATTTTCGTTTCCATGACTGTTGAAGGTTTGTAGAAAAAGATATGAAGAGATACTGATGTTTCATAAGGTAGGTAATGAGATACTGGCACGGACCTAAACGAATCTTACAAGATTTACTGATGACTTTCCGAGGGGAGACATGACTGCAGGTCGAGGGGTTCCACGCTCCACGTCCCTCGAGTTCCACAGGCGACTTACAAAATGTCAGCCTGTTCAGTGCCGTAGATGCGGCAATGTCCAGGCACCCATACCAGCGAGAAAGATTTACGGGAAGTATATAGCTTATTCATGGTGTTGCCTGGATTTCATTAGTATCCGTGTGTCCAGATTCAAGAGCCTGAAGGGACGACCTAGAATCAGTGTAGATTGTGGAATTACGTGCGTAGTCTATGGCCTTATCAATTGCGAAAAGTTCTGCAGAAAATACCGAAGTATGGGAAGGCAAACGAAACCTCAGGAAATATTCACGCGACCAAACAATAGCACCCACACAGTCATTCATCTTAGAGCCGTGGAGGTGGTTGGGGTAGCCGCTGGCCAGCTCCAAGAACCGCTGCCGGGCCTCCACAGGGTTGATGTTGCTTTTTGTGCTCTCTCTCTCTCTCTCTCTCTCTCTCTCTCTCTCTCTCTCTCTCTCTCTCTCTCTCTCTCTCTCTCTCTCTCTCTCTCTCTCTCTCTCTCTCTCTCTCTCTCTCTCTCTCTCTCTCTCTCTCTCTCTCTCTCTCTCTCTCTCTCTCTCTCTCTCTCTCTCTCTCTCTCTCTCTCTATCTCTCTCTCTCTCTCTCTCTCTCTCTCTCTCTCTCTCTCTCTCTCTCTCTCTCTCTCTCTCTCTCTCTCTCTCTCTCTCTCTCTCTCTCTCTCTCTCTCTCTTCGCCATTCTTCAGTTCCAGGGTAAAATAGCAAGAAGAGGCGAGGACACCCTTCTGCCTCCCTCTTTTCCTGCTGCCGTTGCAGTCTGGCTCTCAGCTCACTTTCGCTTTCTCTCGTTATCAATCGCTTTCCCACTTTTAAAATTTACACGCGCTTTACCTGACTCGCCAAGCATGCGCCAAGTTCTAGTTCTCGCCCTCCTGTTCTGGGCTCTTCCCGTGATGCTGGCGTTGGAGACCGCCGGCATGGGCCCCGGGGCACTGTACGCCGACTCGCTGCGTGACGCCTCGCCAGGGGAGGAAGGACCACCGGCGGGGAACAGCGCGTCTGACAAGACACGGCTGCCTTCCCTCGCCAACAGCCGCGTCCTGGACGACGATGGGCCGCGAACCCTTAGCCGAGCTCTGCAGGAGGCACTCAGCAGCCTCCTGCGGGACAAGGCCAGGGCACTGAAGAGCAGACTCCAGCTACTGCAGCAGCAGCACCTCGAACTGCTGGCCCAAGTGGCGCTTAAAGAGCAGGACGTCCAGGACCTGCGCAGGCAAAACGCGCACCTGACCAACATCCTCCGCGTGGCCCATGTTGAGGTCGCCGTCCTGCACAGGGCGGGGCTGGCCAAGGAGCGGACACAGCGGAAACAGGACCAACGCGCGCTGACGCTTCAACAGAAGAACAGCGGCCTGCGCAGGCAACTGTATTTGGCACGGCAACGCAACTACGACCTGCTCAAAGCATTGCCCTTCTCACGAAGAGATGACAACGGCCGGCGCTCTATACTTTCCCTATCCCAGGAAGGAAATGGCGGCCAAAGTCACAATAGTCAAGCACTGTCATTGGGCCGGCCCAGTAACAAAAGCCCTGCCCACCACACTGCACCCACCGTCCTTGATCAAGTTTGCCATGCAGAGGACGAGGTGCAGAAACGAAACGAACTCGTCGTCTTTAATCAAGTCTGTCACGCACGGGAGGACATGAAGCCTGTTACTGCGCTCGTCCCCTTCCAAGAAGACTTTGATACTGACGATGAGACGGACTACAAAAACGAGCCCGTGCCTGTAGAGGAAAACTACGACTCAGACTACAAGACGGACTACGAAAACGAGCCCGTGCCTGTAGAGGAAGACTCAGACTACAAGACGGACCACGAAAACGAGCTCGTGCTTATAGAGGAAGACTCAGACTACAAGACGGACCACGAAAACGAGCCCGTGCCTGTAGAGGAAGATTACGACTCAGACTACAAGACGGACCACGAAAACGAGCCCGTGCCTGAAGAGGAAGATTACGACTCAGACTACGAGGCGGACCACGAAAACGAGCCCGTGCCTGTAGAGGAAGACTACGACTCAGACTACGAGGCGGACCACGAAAACGAGCCCGTGCCTGAAGAGGAAGACTACGACTCAGACTACGAGGCGGGTTACCAAATCAAGCTCGTGACGATAACACGGAATACAAAGTCTATATATATACGATATTGATGACGGCATGAGCTACGATATCGGACCCGCGCCAGTTGAGGAAGTTTAGAACTCAGACATCGAGAAGACTTGCGATAGTGAGCCTGTTCCAGCTGAAGAAGCCATACCTCCCCCTCCCCATCCTCATCCTTCCCCCCCGGCGTAACTCCCCTATCGTCGGCCTCCCCATCCTCATCCTTCCCCTTCCCCATCCTTCCCCCCCGGCGTAACTCCCCTATCGTCGGCCTCCTCATCCTCATCCTTCCCCTTCCCCATCCTTCCCCCAGCGTAACTCCCCATCGTCGGCCTCCTCATCCTCATCCTTCCCCTTCCCCATCCTTCCCCAGCGTAACTCCCCTATCGTCGGGCTCCCATCCTCATCCTGACCCTTTCCCTCCCATCCTTCCCCCCGGCGTAACTCCCCTATCGTCAGCCTCCCCATCCTCATCCTTCCCTTCCCATCCTTCCCTTCCCCATCCTTCCCCAGGAGTAACTCCCCTATCATCAGGTTACCATTCCCCCCCGGTGGCTTCCCCCATCCCCAAGGTTCCCATTCCTCAACCTGGCAGTTTCTCCTTCCAGCCAGCAGCGGTTCTTCAGTCCAAGTCTCCTGTTCAAGGGCTGTTCGGGCAAGATTTCTCACAAAAGCCTGTGACAAACCTCAGACCCGGGCCTTGAGTTCGCTGTCCGGACTTGCATTTCTTACATTTCTCACATTTCTTAAAACCTTTCTATCTATGAGTAAATTGTCCTGAAGGTAATACTTGGATCACAGAGTTACATTCAGAGTTACATGCTAGAGCAGTGTTGTCCAAACTGGGGTACTGGGGTTCGTGGAGGAGGAGAAGGAGGAGGAGGAAGAGGAGGAGAGCAAGGAAAATGGAGAATGATGCATTGATAGAGGCGAAGAATTATGTGGGCTAATAGAGAAAGGAGGAGGAGGAGGAGGAGGAGGAGGAGGAGGAGTAAGATACTTACTAATACTAGGAGGAGAATGATGAATATAAAGATGAGGAAAAGTATGAGTAATAGGAGGGAGGAGGGAGGAAGAGGAGAGAGAAGGCGTAGGAGGAGTGGGAAGGAAGTTAACCTCCAGGCTGATAAAGTGACACTCATATGAAGGGTGCGCTTGGGAGGATCGATCCGCCGCTGCTATGTGCACTGTGTCCTGGTAGTTGTTACACGCACGAATCCGTCTTTTAACTTCCCCTCCACCTCTGAATGTCTTTGTCCGCATTAGCAGGTGTGTACGTACGTGTGCGTGAGTTGTGTTCATTTGTTTACCTTCATATTTCTCAACTAACTGTAATATTATATGTCTGCGTAAATGCAAGACTCTGTATAAAAATGATAATCAATATAAATTACCTAAGTTAACAGCACAGATTCATCCGGCAGAGTGACTTGCATATTTGCCGTAAGCGTGTGTTCTAAATAAGGGACGTTTGGCTCTGATGGGTTGGCTGTGTGCTGCAGACTTGTTCCCCTTCGCTACACCTGCTTTGATGGAACCGCACAGGGGCCTGGCGGGAGTGGGTCTCTACTGGGCAACTTGGGAAGAGGGGGTGGGGGGTGAGGTGGGGGCAGGTTGAGTGAGGTGGGGAGGAGCAGGTGGGATGATGTAAGTGTGAAGGAGCGCATATATATGGGGTTTGGGTAAGGTGTGGTGCTCTGAAATGGAATGGGGTGGGGTGAGGTGGGGTGAACTGAGGTATGGTGGTAGGGTTCAGTGGGGTTAAATGGGGTAGGGAGGAGCAGGATACGTGGTAGGTTTGAAAGACTGCATATATGGGGTTAGGATAAGGTATGGTGGGATATAATGGAATAGGGTTGCATGAGGAGAGGCTGAGTGAGGTAGAGTGGCCTGAGGTGTGGGAGAATGGGCTGGAGTGGAAGGGGATGGGATAGGGTGGGCTGGGTGGAAGGGATGGTATAGGGTGGGCTGGAGTGGAAGGGGTTGGGATAGGTGGGGTTGGAGTGGAAGGGGATGGGATAGGGTGGGCTGGAGTGGAAGGGGATGGGATAGGGTGGGCTGGAGTGGAAGGGGATGGGATAGGATGGGTTGGAGTGGAAGGGGATGGGATAGAGTGGGCTGGAGTGGAAGGGGATGGGATAGGATGGGTTGGAGTGGAAGGGGATGGGATAGTCTGGGATGGAGTGGAAGGGGATGGGATAGGGTGGGCTGGAGTGGACAGGGGATGGGATATGATGGGCTGGAGTGGATGGGGATGGGATTGGGTGGGCTGGAGTGGAAGGGGATGGGATAGGGTGGGCTGGAGTGGAAGGGGATGGGATAGGATGGGCTGGAGTGGAAGGGGATGGGATAGGGTGGGCTGGAGTGGAAGGGGATGGGATAGGGTGGGCTGCAGTGGAAGGGGATGGGATAGGTTGGGCTGGAGTGGAAGGGGATGGGATAGGATGGGTTGGAGTGGAAGAGGATGGGATGGGATTGGGCTGGAGTGGAGGGATGGGATGGGGTGGGCTGGAGTGGAAGGGGATGGGATAGGGTGGGCTGGAGTGGATGGAAGGGATGGGATGGGGTGGGCTGGTGTGGAAGGGGATGGGATAGGGTGGGCTGGAGTGGAAGGGGATGGGATAGGGTGGGCTGGAGTGGATGGGATGGGGTGGGCTGGGTGGAAGGGGATGGGTGGGGCTGGTGGAAGGGGATGGGATAGGGTGGGCTGGAGTGGAAGGGATGGGATAGGGGTGGGCTGGAGTGGAAGGGGATGGGATAGGATGGGTTATGGAGTGGAAGGGATGGGATGGGATGGGCTGGGTGAAGGATGGATGGGATGGGATAGGAGTTAGGAAGGGGATGGGATAGGATGGGATAGGGTGGGCTGGAGTGGAAGGGGATGGGATAGAGTGGGCTAGAGTGGAAGGGGATGGGATAGGGTGGGCTGGAGTGGAAGGGGATGGGGTGGGGCAGGTGGGGCCGAGTGGGGCCTGAGGAAGGGTAGGGAAGGGCGTGGGTCCCAGGCGTCACATGGGACCTGCAGCAACAAGGGAAGGAGAATCTAAGGTTCCTGGCTAATCCGAGGAATTTTATAAACGCATTTTCTATAAACTTCGATAAATTAGAGCGGCGGAAGAGTGTTCAGGCAGGAACTCTGTACTAGGTAAGGTTTTTAGGAACGTTAACTTTGCTGCGGCGAAAGTATATGGATGAGAGGGATGAAGTGCCTCCTCTCCTCCTCCTATTCCTTCTAGATCCCCTCCACTGCCATGCTAAACGCTGCCATCATCATCACCATCTCTTTTATAAGTCTTTCCTTCCCCCACTGCCTACCTATACTACCATAGCACCGCCTCCAGCATTAGTGTTAGTTGATGTCATTAGCGGGACTACAAAGTGATTCCCAGGCTTTACGGAGGTTATTTAATCAGCATCAAAACAAATCCTCTGATAATCACAGTCAAAATGTTGTTCAAATATTACCGGCGGCAGAGGCGCTAAACAGGACTGATAACACGAACTTGATGATAAAATTGTAACGCGAACTTGATGATAAAATTGTAACGCGAACTTAATGATAAAATTGTAACGCGAACTTAATGATAAAATTGTAACGCGAACTTAATGATAAAATTGTAACGCGAACTTAATGATAAAATTGTAACGCGAACTTAATGATAAAATTGTAACGCGAACTTGATGATAAAATTGTAACGCGAACTTGATGATAAAATTGTAACGCGAACTTATGGATAAAATTGAATGATAAATGTCAATGTAATGAACAAAACAAGACGGCAAGTGTAATAGATCGTATAAGATTAAATAACTTCATATTCTTCTAATTCTCAAGTCCCGTATTCTCAAACGCTCACAGCTCTCACAACAACTATTTCCAAAAGCCACAAAGGAGATTAGTCGGGTTCTCATTAGTGGTTTTCACGTTTATAGTGCAGAGGCCTTGTCAAACTATCGCTAGGCTCATAAAACTACCCATGGAAATACTAACACAGCCTCTACTAAAGCGTTATCAAATGTGGTGTGTAAGGGCCATAAATGTTTGAGAATATGGACCTGAAACAACAGCTATTTTTCAAGTCGACGAAGAATGCTAGTTGGGTTTTTCATGAGTGTTTCTTTCCCGTTCATGGTGCAGAAGCCTCAAACTATCACTATGTTCTTAAAACTACCATGGAAACACACACACAACCTCTACGAAACCCTTATCAAATGTGAGTGTTTAAGCCCTAAATCAGGGGTCGCAAACTACGGCCACGGGCCGGATCAGCCCGACGTCAGATCATCAGGCCCGCCGACGGTATAAATTTGCTTGATAAAACGTATGGAACACGAGATGTTGTGATATAATTTAAATTTTAAATATTAAGTTTAGAATACTAGGAGATCTTTGTATTTGTATTGAATCTCAAAATAAAAATAGAGTTTTTTACTGAATTCGGTACAATGTCGGCATTTCTAGTATCGAGTCCCAGTCCCCGGCAGTGGTCCGCGTGTGTTTACAGTGGTGTCGTGGACAGTGGCAGCAGCTCCGCGCCGTCAAAGAATCGCCATCAAATGACTAAAATCAGCGAAGGTAAGAGTAACGAGTGACTGTTGCAGCACTACATTACTGCCCTTGGATGGTGCTGCACTCAGGAGAGGAATAAATGTGCTGTGTTGTCGGCCATCACGCGGTGAAAGCCGATGTGTAAAGAAAAGTCCAGTAAAAAGTCACAACGTATGTCTTCCCTGCGGAGAGAACAGCCCTGCGTTCAGGTTATCTGTAGCCTGCGCCTACTATTATTTTGCTCATTAGCATCAGAACTCAAATAATATAATATGTCGAGTTATAAATCACAATAAATCGTACCAATAATAACGGTAAAAACTGTAGGAATTTGTCAGGTCTCGGCAAGCAGCGGCGCCGCGTTAACGACGAAAGACTGTTGCCATCCTACGATTATTGTTATAAATATCATTATTATTATAATAATAAAAATTATTATTATTTCTAATAGCTAAAACACCTTCAAGTTTATTTCCACCTTTTCATTGTTGGTTGTACTGTGGACACGTAAATCAGGTGAATAGGCTTATGTTTACGTCAACAACGATTCTCTAGCTGCGCGCTCATTAAGTTGCCAGCTGCGGTATCTTGAACATGATTGGTCCTGTGGAAAAAAAAACACAGATGGAGGGAGCTTTGAATACACAAAAATGCAAATATAAAGCTGAAATTCTTTTTACATATGTGATCGATAAATTATTCAGAAGTACAGCGTAATATGACTAATCTTGGTGTGCAGTTAACAAACTGAGTGCGAAAGTGTGTTCTAATATTTAGGAATTTAATTATGTTTCTAATTCAATGTATCTTTTCATTTTTCAGATCCTGTTCTTTACCCTTCGTTATAAAGCTAAGAAAAGAAAGAAGTGGACGCCGAGTGTCGTGCTTTCAATGAAGAATGGGGAGTAAAGTACTTCTTTGTGGAAAGTTCAGAAGGACCAGAAAGCTTACTTGCGTGAGTATGCAGCAGAAAGTATTGCCGTTCTGAAAAGTACAATCTTCGGCGTCACTATGAAACAAAACATCTATCAACATTCAAAGTTTTCTGGAAAGTTACGCTCTAAAGAAATAGCAGTCCATGAAACGTGGTTTAGAAACTCAAAAGAAATCTCTTCAAGAGAAAGGTTTACTGAAAATGAATCTGTCACTCATTACAAATTTTAAAATATAGTGCATAAGAATACTTGACAGAGCGAGGAAAACCGTTTACTGATGGCAACTTCATCAAAGAGAGTGCATGATGGAAGCAACGAAATGACTTGTGTCCTGAGAAAGCCCAACAATTTGTTTGGAAGTATCAGCCTTTCGGCTTATGATTACAGTTGTGCGGAGAACAGAAAAGAACTTGGAAAGAAAACATAGTGCTACAGATACGCGAGAAAGCTAAAGAACTTCTTGTGGTATTCTCTTGCGCTGGATGGGTCTACTGATCTCTCGAAATTACGTCACAACTTCTCGTGATATTCATTCGTGTAATTGTCAATTTAGACTTTCAGATAACGGAAGAGTTGGCATCCGTTTTGTAGCATACATGGAACAACAACTGTGGAACCCTAAGTTAGAACATTTCACGGAAGTGCCAGAAAACTTTGCAAGACTACCAACCTTCAGTTGGAATCCAACTTCGAGGGTCTTCACACGGTTGATGGAGGGAAAAAAGCATGGCTGGAGTGAGGAAGGGGTCTGGTGGGGCCAGATCAGGACTCATTTTGGAAGATTTGCAAATTCCGGGCATCTCTGTTCCTTGTACACCATCATACATCAGCAAGCACTCTGTGGGAAAGCCTTAGAATATTTCTTGTGTAACACTGAAACCAGTTCGTTTCTGCTGTAGAACTTCATTCAGGGACATGCACTCAATCACCGTCAGTTCCAAGGCTTTTCTTGAAAGAAATTGATTCTGATTTCTGTGACTTGCCACCTTATCACCACAGCAGTGAGGTAAACTCAGCTGCAGTAAAGTCTTGTTCGTTTTTAAGCTCGAAACAGAAATAGATGTTTTTCTCACTAGAAAAAAGATGAAGCTGATCCACAGCTGTCAGATCCTACTGCTGGCTGTCAAAGTTGTCACATTTTGGTCGACATCACATCCCATATGAATGAACTGAACCTGAAACTTCCAGGGAAAAGAATAACCTTGTCTGTAGATCTCTACAGAATCATCAAAGATTTTCGGAGAAAGCTGTCATTGTTTGAAGCACAACTGGAAGGAGAAAACTTTCTCTCATTTTCACTGTTTCAAAGAGGTTTTGTGCTACAGTCATGAAAGATGTCAACCTCAATTTTCCGAAAAAGATTATTTACGTGACTTGAAGAAGCATTTTTGGAGAGAGATTCTCAGATCTTGACAGAATTGAGGTGATATTCTTCTGTTCCAGAATCCGTTTGAACGTAACCTTATGACAGGTATGTCAGTTGAACTACAGGTTGGAGCTCATTGATTTGCATGCAAATGACAACATTGAGAAGAAGCACAGAAAGGAAAACTTGTTGAATTTACCGCTGCTTACCTGATGCTGGGTTTCCAAAATTGAAGAAATTTGCCGCTGGTATCAGCATCAGTGTTTGGAAACAACTTATGTCTGTGAGCAAACATTTTCAAAAATGAAATGTATGTGAAGTCAACACATCGAACTTGGATATTGACTGATGATACATTTGAAAGCAATTCTCTCTTGATTCAGATTAAAGCAATTTCCAAACCAAACATTGTTGATATCTTGAAAGCCATGACATCAGTTTCACTGAAATCTCACTAACCTTTTTGCTGTAGTTTGTGATATTCCGAACATGTTGCACACTATGTCTGATGTAGACTACCTTTTTTGCTAACGTTGCCTTCTTTGATAACTTTTATAGTAAATAAATATGTTGGTTATTCTGTTTTTTCTACAAGTTGATGATGAACATTTGAAAGCTAATTCTATACTTGATTGGATACATGAATTTCAAACCAAACATTGTTGATATCTTTGAAAATGCCAAAGCATCAGTTTCACAAATCTCACTAACCTTTTTGCTGCTTAGGACATGATATTCGAACATTCATGCACTACTATATCTGATGTAGCTACCTTTTTGCTAACGTTGCCTTCTTTGATAACTTTTTGTAAATAAATATGTTGGTTGTCTACTTTTTTTTTTCTGCATTGCACCACACTCACCCATAATTAACATACGGAATGCTAGAAAACTGGTTTGGCAGATCTCTTTTTTCCAGAGCTTTCGTTCTGGCACACAAGTATTGAACGGAATGATTATACGGCCCACTGCTCGTCATTCTCGTCATTCTTTCAGTTATCGACCTCTATGACCCTCTATGAAAAAGTTTGGACCCTGCCTAAATGTTTGACCCCACCTAAATGTTTGAAATGGTCCTTTCTTCACATTCATGTTCATAAGCTTTGTTAAACTATCATTGGGCTCTGTAAAACTACTCATGGAAACACACACAACCTCTGAAACCCTTATCAAATGTGGGTGCGATAAGCCCTGAAGTGGATTTGAGAATATGGGCTAATATTAGCTTTATTGGTCATAGTGTACGATGGAATGACATGGTTGGAAGCTGGCTGTTGTTAACAACTCCACCGTTCCCGGCACTGTGAAAACAACGGACGTATATTACCGAGCGGGCAAAAATGTAATGTGTTGCAGCGCACAATTTGCGTCCTCAATTACAGATCAAAAACAATAGTGGCATGGAGGTTGCAGAATTCGCGGCAGCATTTGGATGGAAAAAGTAATGATTCCCGACCACGATATTGTGCTGGGCCGCGCCATGACAAAAGGATGATAAACACATACCTATGAATAATAATAAATAAATAAATAAATAAATAATAAATTAAAGTATCTTTCATCAAACAATTAACCATTCAATCAGTTTGCTATATTATCATCAATCTATTTTATATCACACACACACACACACCACACACACACACACACACACACACACACACGCTCATGTATAATTATAGATAAATGTTCTCCCTATCGTTCTGTTTATGAATCAGTCAAATATTCACTCAATTTGTTCTACTATATATTGCAATGCTGTAAGGCATCTCTCTCTCTCTCTCTCTCTCTCTCTCTCTCTCTCTCTCTCTCTCTCTCTCTCTCTCTCTCTCTCTCTCGCTCTCTCTCTCTCTCTCTCTCTCTCCCACACTCCTCTCTCTCTCTCTCTCTCTCTCTCTCTCTCTCTCTCTCTCCATTCATATTGTCACCTCACTCACTCAATTTTCTCTAATCTCTTATCTCTCTCTCTCTCTCTCTCTCTCTCTCTCTCTCTCTCTGTATTCATATTGTCACCTCCTCCCACTTAATTTTCCACTCTCTTTGTTCTTCCTCCTATAATTTAATTTCAACCACCACCACCACCACCACCCAACACCCACCACCCACCACCACCATCCACCACCACCACCACCACCACCCACAACACCATTCCACCACCACCCAACACCACCACCACAGATTATACATTCCTAACTCGATCAGGGCAACAAACACACCAAAAATACCCGCAGAAAAATACCATGCATTCACCCAGTGTATTTGGGCGCAAATAACACACAGATGAAATGTATTGGAAGCATGGCGCGCGATGTTTTTGTGTTCAGGGGGGCAGACTTTGTTCAGGGGGGGGAGGGGATACGATGGGAGGAGGAGCACTAGAAGGAAGGGAGGAAGAAAGAGGGGGGGGAAAGGGGAAAGGGAATGTGAGGAGGAGGGAAAGGTGGAGGAAGGGTGGAGAGAGAGAGGTAAAATAAAATGAGTAAGTAGGTGAGGTAAAAGGTCAGGTAGACAGGTAAGATCAGATCTGGTCAAGGTCAGGTAAGGTGGAGTAAAGTGATGGAAGGGGCATGAGACTGAAGAGGAGAAAAAAGGAGAAAGAAAGGAGAGGAAAGAGAGGGGGAAGAAAGGAAGGGAAGGAAGGGAAGGAGAGGAGGTCCGCCAGTGAGGAAAGGTCCAGGTCAGGTGAGATGAGGATGGAAAGTGCGCAGAGACGAAGGAGAGAGAGAGAGAGGAAGAGGGAAGAGAAGAGAGGAGGAGGAAGAGGAAGGGAAGGGAAGGGAAGGGGTGAGAAAGGGGGAGGAAAGGGGCGCACTGACAGACAGAAGGGTGAGAGAAGGATGAGAAGGAGAGGAAAGGGGTGGAGAAAATAAGTGTGAGGTGAAGGAGGAGAAAGGAGGAAAGAATGTAGGGGAAGAGAGAAGGAGAAGGAAAGGGAAGAGCATAAGGCGAAGGAAGAGAAAGAAAAATGGAGGAAGAGGGAAGGGAGGAATGGGTGAAGGGAAAGAGGAAAGGAGAGGAAAGGAGAGGAGAGAGAAAGGAAAGAAAGAAAGGATGAGGAAGGAGAGGAAGGGGAGGAGAGACGGATGGAGGAAAGGAGAGAGGGGAAGGAAAGGAAGGGAGGAGAGAGAGAAAAGGAAGAGGAACGGATGGAGGAAAGGAGGGAGGGAGAGAGAGAGAGAGAAGGAAGAGGAAGGATGAAGGAGGAAGAAGGAGAGGAGAGAGAGAAGGGAAGAGGAAAGGGATGAAAAAGGGAAGAAAGGAGGCAGGGAGGAGAGAAAGAAGAGAGGAAAGGATAAGGAAGAAAGGAGAGCCTGGGGGAGAGAGAGAGGAAAGAGAGGATGGAGAAAGGGGAAGATGAGAGAAGGAAAGGACAGGAAGAAGGGTGGGTGAAAAATGTATGACGAGGGAGAGGGGAGGTAAAAACTCGAGTAAGGTGACAGCAAGTGAAAATGTAATGTTGAACATTATATATAAATGGAAAGGATAAACAGAGAAAGCCGTTGCCTGTACAGGTTTCTCTCTACCACCTCTCTCTCTCTCTCTCTCTTTCTAATATAATATTTCAACCCATACGACAACACACACACACACATACACACACACACACACACACACACACACACACAGCTTTAGTAGTGTTGCAGTTTATCTACCATTGTATTCATGTTCAACAGTGTGTGTGTGTCATGTGTGATTATATATGTAACAACAACAACAATAATAATGTATTAATAATAATAATAATAATAATAATATATGTATATATGTAATAATAATAATAATAATAATAATAATAATAATAATATATAATAATATGTAACAATATATGTATAATTTTTATTTCATCTCTTTTATTCTCTTCGCCCTTGCTTTCTTCTTTTTATTTCTACCAAAAAGCGTAATATCTTTTCTCACACACACACACACACATACACACACACACACACACACACACACACACACACACATACCATCCATACATACATTATATAAAACGGCATCGGGCGACATTTGTCTTCTGAATATTTCTTGGGCAGTGAAACTTTAGGTCGATACTAATTTACTAGAGCAATATTCTGAGCAGCAGGCGGAGGAAACTGGAGGAGGAGGGAGGAGGAGGCTAAGATGATGCCGAGGGAGGTTAGTGGTGAGTAATTAATTAGTGGTGGTATTGAAATATTGTGATAGTAGTAGTTGTACTAGAGAAGGAAGAGAAAGGAAGAAGGAAAGAAGGAAATAGAAAGAAGAGCAAGAAGAAGAATAAAAATAAAAATATGGTCTTAACCAGTAACAATGTAGTAGTAGTGGCATAATAGTAATAGTAATAGTAATAGTAATAATGACAAATAGTAGTAGTAATGCTATTATTAATCTGATAGTAAAGTAGTAGTAGTAAAGTAGTAGTAGTAGTAATAGTAATAGTAGTGATAGTAGTGACATTAGTAGTAGTAGTAGCAAGTAAATAATAATATATATATTAGTAATCTAGTAGTAGTAGTAGTATGTAGTAGTATTAGTAATATGATAGTAGTAATAGTAGTAGTAGTAGTAATGTATTAAAGTAGTAGTAGTAATAAGTAGTAGTAGTAGTAGTAATAGTAGTAAGTAGTAGTAAATAGCGTATAATAAGTAGTAGTAATGTAATAAAAATAGTGGATTTTGTTAATAGGCAAATAATCGAGTTCATCTTTCTACACTAATTTGTCACAGTTTAATATCTCATCTGTCTATGTTCATATATGTATGTATATTTAAAAAAAGTACCTTGAATAGCTGTGTTGATTTCCCGCCCTTTAATACGCTATGTCGTAATGTCCCAATGGCTGACTTGCGGCGGACGCTGAGGACAAAGACTCTAAATCCTGAAACTAATGGACGTTGACAGCTCGGTGCTCAAAAGACTCATATGAGCCTCAGGCCGAATACCTGATGAGGAGGTTCATTCACATACGTATTTTTTTTCTATCAAATAAACGAATAGATAAATGGATAAACAAATAAATGAATGGATGACACATTGAGCATAATAATCACCAAGTCTTTCCCTAATCTTCTTTCACCTTACACCTTCTAACATGTAATGGCAGCCAAATCAATACGAGATCACTACACCTCTGAATTATCCACTATTATTATTTATTCCTTTTTACTCTATTTCCACCGTTGAAGATATGCTCTCTTTCACCTTCCTCACTCTTCCCTCTTTACTTTTTTGCTTACTTTTGTGCCATCATTTCCTAACTTCCTGTTCCTCCTTTCTCTCTTTACCTATCTCCTTCTCTTTCTACGTATTAAATGTTTGTCATCTTCCACTGTTTTCCTTTTCTCTCTCTTCCTTATTTCCCATCTTCCTTACACCTTCCTCTATTCCACACCGTTCCAGTGTCCCTTCCTCCCAGCCGTCCGTCCAGTCAGTCATTATGTTCAACTGAGTGTCGTGTCCGCAGCAGTGACTGAATGTTTCCCATGTATCTATGCTCTAACTCTGTCAAATCCTCAAAGGGAGCGATCATTTATTAATATTTATTACAGTTCCAAAGTTCAGAGCAAGGCATAGAAGGGAAATGTGTGCGTGATGTGTGTGAGTGTATGTGTGTGTGTGTGTGTGTGTGTGTGTGTGTGTGTGTGTGTGTGTGAGAGAGAGAGAGAGAGAGAGAGAGAGAGAGAGAGAGAGAGAGGATGAGAGTGGATGAAATCAGAAACAGATTGGAAGCGTTAACAAACAAAACAAACAAAAAAAGAACAAACTGGCCGACAGACGAACAGAAATAAAACAAAACTAGAACAAACAAAAAGCTGGCGGAGGGATGAAAACAACAACAACAACAACAAAACATATATATACTTTCACAAATAAACAAAACAGAAATATTACAAAAAATAATACAAGATAGCCCCAAACCTTTTCACACTTTTCCTCCTCCTCCTCCTCCTTCCTCCATCTTCCTATCTTCCTCTTCTTGCTACTCTCTTCCATTGTTTTTCCTCCTCTCCCTCCTCCTCCGTCCCTATCCTTTACTCTTCAAGTTATTCCTTCCTCTTTTTATCCTCTCTTCTTCTTTTCTTCCATATCTTCCTCTTCGTGTTACACTTTTCACTCTTTTCCTCCCTCCTGCCTTCTGTTCCTCTTCCCTTATTTCCTTTCCTCTTTTCCTCTCTTCCTCCTCCTTCCTTCTCCTTCTTCCCTCTTCCTTCCTCTCCTCCTCCTTCTTCTTATCTCCTCCCTCTTCTTACACCTTCCATTCTATCCTTTCTTAAGCCTATCCGTCACACCTGCGACAGCGTAGCGATAGATGGACCCAAGCCAGACCACCTCCCGCGACCCACGACTCCCGGCACGTTCTCTTATGGCCCTCAATGTCCCCTCCGTGTTGTCAACAGGCACTTCTACAAGCCTGTGTTTAATCTAATTGTACCAATAATATGTTATCATCCCCTGCAAGAGCGTTGATGCACATGATTACTCCCAGTGCGAGACGAGCATTACTCCTGGTATGGCGCGGCGATTTGCGATGCAGAGGGAAGATAACGTGATAGCCATTACGCGCATAAGAAGGGTGAGGGGAAGGCTTGCAGTTAATCAGGACCAAGATGTGTACGGACGAATATTTTGCCATCAGTCAGGTGTGAAAGAAGGTAACGTGAAGCATTACGCGCCATAGAAGGTGCGAGGGAGAGAGGCTTGTAAGTTAATAAGGGACCAAAAGGTGTAGGACAGGCGAATATTTTGATCTAGCAGGTGTGAAAGAGGGTAAAGTGAAGCCGTATATAAGGATTGCACGCGCATAAGAAAAGAGGATGAGGAAGTTTCTCTCTCTCTCCTCTCTCTCTCTCTCTCTCTCTCTCTCTCTCTCTCTCTCTCTCTCTCTCTCTCTCTCTCTCTCTCTCTCTCTCTCTTCTCTCTCTCTCTCTCATACACACACACACACACACACACACACACACACACACACACACATACACTCCCTCACACACACACACAGCAGCCTCAAATCAGCTTTCACACACACACACACACACACACACACACACACACACACACACACACACACATACAAACACACACATATCTCCCCTCATACACACACACACACACACACAACTGACCTCTAATTAAACTTTTTCTATTATATTTCACAAACAAACCACTTTGAGAGGTAATCATCAGGTGCTCACCTCACACGAAGGCTCTACATGGAAACGACTCAACACAACACAACACAAAACATATTCTCGACAAACTGGTGGCATACGGTGGACTATGTTTTACAACACAATAGCCACTGCGACCGTGTTTCCAGTCGCCATTACGTGAATACATCAACACAAGCCCAACACTGTGTTTACAAAGCAAAACCTTCGTGACATGGCAGCAGCAATGTGACTCTCTCTATTATCCAACACCGTATTACAAACAAAACATCAAAGATATGGCAATAATAATACATGAACCTTCTCTATTTTGTGTCGAAGGGGTTTGCATGCACACTAGACATCGCTTGCTGACAAACACCCTCATTACCTGATTCCAACACTCCAGGATGTACCCAACTCAGGCAGCAAGTAGCCACGAACAACAGAGCGTACAAATACAAAACAAAAACTGACAAGCGAACGTTAAAAGACGAAAGTTCTTAACAATGGGTTTCCGCGAGGATCGAAAGCAACAGTATTTTTGCAGCCAGACAGGACGGACACGCTGCAAGCCGCTCATCATCTGGGGAACTATTCTGTCAACAGACCTTGTTTTATGCATTAGTTTTTCTTCAGGGAATGTAGCGACTCGTGTGTGCGAGGCTTCAGGTGACTCGTGATGCAGGGAGAGAGCGGTGTTTGCGGGAGTCGACAAGGGATGCAAATATTCTCGCTGATATTCTAAAGCAGCCCTTCCCATACAATACTTACGAAGACTAACAATACCTCGAAAGGCCGACACAGGATACAAATATTCCCGCTGATATTCTAAGCCCCGCTTCATAATAACTTGCGAAGACTCACAATACTCAAGTCGATTGATGCAAATATTTCCTTTGATATTCTAACCGCAATAACGAAGACCTCACAATACACTCAGGCCATTTTGGGATGCAAATATTCCCGCTGATATTCTAAACGCCGCTTCACAACGCCTAACTTTGAAGAGCCTACACAATACATTCAGATTCTTCAATGATTTTTTTCTTTTCTACATCAATGGAGTAGGATGCTTGGTATACGAAAATAAAGAACACATACAAGCTCACTACACACCCACACCCATACCCACTACCACCCACATACGTAGACACGCTACCCACACCTGCCCCCCTGCCACACCCACACACAGTTCTTCAGATCGACCGCCGTTTAAGGAGAAAAACACTAACAATACATCAGAGACTTGAGCTTAACAGTACAGCAAAGAAAGCCTTCCCTCTTGTAATCAATCTTCACTTAAAGAGGAACTGGGCTGGCGTCTGGTGCTTAATTTAGCAGTGAGGATAACTGAGAGAGGACGGACGGCGGCCTTCAGGTACCTAGCCAGGGGAGTCACCACTTGAGCCCCGATACTGGGGAGCAACGTTAACGGACTGTCGCACTCAGAATGTTGCAGCTATTAGTTTCCAGGCCCCAAAACTGTCGTAACCAGCCCCCAATGTGATATCCAGTAAGAGTTAATGTTAATACGGCATAATACCGATTTTTTTTTTTTTTTTTTTTTTTGTATAATTAATGGGCCAGAAACTGAAAAATACGAGGTTCTTTATGTACGGTAATGCTGACAGAAGGAAGGCCCGGCAGCATATTTCCTTTCTCTCCCTACGGATATGTGGCGCCCATTCTTGAACAGGTCAGGATTACGTTAAGGAAGTCGCCGGTCTTGTGTGTGGAAACAGGAACGAATAGAAGGCTTACAGCAAAGGAGGCCATAGGGACGGATGAGGGTGACAATGTGATGAGAGAGGAATCTATCAGTCCTAGTCCCTGGGAAGACCTTACGCCGCTCCCCTGACCACCGCTTGGCAGGATATAGAAAAGAAGGAAGGCCCAACAAGACCATTACGTATAGTCCGCCGCGCCGTTGACCACCTCTGGGCCGGGCAGAGAGAAGGAAGGAATTTAGTCCCCGGCAGACCATATGTACACAGCATGTATATAGTCGCCACTCCGCTGTGCACCGCTGGGAAGGTTCAAAGAGAAAGAAGTCCCCGGCAAGACAGCACGTACGGTCATGAACACTCCGCAGTACACCGCTGGGAGAGGACAAAAGAGAATAATCCCCGGCAGAACAACATTGATCACCGACCGATACCACCGCTGGGCCTATGTTGATAGAGACGATTACATTTCATAATTATCGGGATCTAAATATTTAATAAAACGACACGTTAAATGGAATTGGTTTAGTAATTATTTGATCATGATCGTTTTCGGGAGCTTATATTTGCCAGTGTGGAGGCCTGCATGGCATCGGCCCCAGGGTAATTATTGGTTCACATGTGCCACGATGGGATATTCCTGCAATGGCCGCAACGTTCTCATAATACCTCGCCTGGGAACACCTCTGGTCAGACTCATGAAAGGTGTAGTCAGATTCTCAAACACTTCAGGGCTTGATAAGGCTTTCATAGAGGCTGTGTTAGTATTTCCATGTATGGGCTGGTTTGAGTGAGCCCACTATTAGTCTGACAGGCTTCTGCACAGTGAATGAAAGAAACACTTATGAAAACTCGACGATTCTTCTTTTGCTGGCCTTGGGAAATAATTTGATTGCTGAGTGATAAAGGAGCGTCTGAGAGTGGGTCGTCATTGTTTGCTTTTTCAAAATGTTTTCCTCCTCGCAACGAACAGGAGATGAAGGTAGCTGATGTCCTCTTTAACATTTTTTCCCCTTT
>NC_066528.1:1797157-1880685 GCF_024679095.1 Eriocheir sinensis | reverse complement strand
ATATGCGTGTGTGCAAGCTCCTGAAATGCTTAAGAATACGGGTCTTATCCCTCTTTCCCTTCTTGTCACTCGGCTCATAAAACTACCCATGGAAATACTGACACAACCTCTACGGAAGCCTTATCCAATGTGGGTGTGTATTGTGTAAGCCCCGAATATACGGGTCTGTGACCTCTTGGTGCAGCCTTGAGCAGGCGCCCGGCCAGTGCAGGGGTGCGTGAGGCAACATGTGAGGCGCTGACTGGAGCCGCCGCCAGACCGAAGGGGTGGAGGAGGCGGGAGGAAGGAGGGGGCGGCGAGGGAGCGGCCACGTCTGCGCCGTGGGCCGGGAAGTGTAAACACTCCTCAGGCACCATGACTGGGAAAGGAGTCGCCCGCTATTCACTAGAGGCACGGCACCGCATGTTAAGCCGCGCGACACGTGACGCAGCGCGGAGCAGGTGAACCATGAGTTAAACCCGTAATTACGGGTGGAGCGCAGCGGCGGAGGAACCACAGAGGGCGGCTCGGTATGCACATGGCCGGCCGGCGCGTGCATGGCTGCCTGGCCGGGTGTTGCAAGCGACGTGAGGCAACTCCGGCTCGGCCAATTGCTAACCGGGTGCCTGCGGCGGTAAAGGTCAGCGCTGCGTGGACAGAGAGCATCCTTCCCACCCTAGACCCCAGCCACCCCATCCTAGCTCTCACATTATCCCATTCCTCCCTCTGACCACATCTCCACCTACACCACCCACCAACCTAACCTGTCCCCCTGCCAGATCTCTTCTCATGCACTTTTCCCTCCCTCTGCCCCTCCCCTTCCCTCCCCTCTTCCCCTACACACTTCCCTCTCCTCCCTTTACTCTGAACACACCTCCACTACATCCTACATTACCCCTTTCCTCCCTCTGCTCCTACCGCACCTCCATCCTACCACCCTCAACCAACCCAACTTCTCACCTCCTGTACAAGACATCTCGGCTTCTCATGTGACAGGCAGAGACAGACAGACTTTGGGGCATCCACAAACACCTCGTATATCAATCAAAACAATTAGCATTCCAACCCACAGAACTACACTACTCCTCTCCCTTCCTGCCTGAACCACCATATCTTCCTTCACACTTTGCTAGAGAAATAAATTGATAAGAAAACCAATTATTACTCAACCTAACTAATCCACCTACTCGTCTTCCTTCACACTTACCTATAGAGAAAGAAACCAATAGAGACAACCAAGGCGAGGAGAGGCTACATCAGGGCGCCGGGCAGAAAGAGGGCAGTGGGCAGGGAGAGGAGAGGCGAGGCGAGACAGGGGTGGGGTGGGGGAAGGGGGAATGGTCACGAGGAAAATAGCCCGCCCCGCCACCCACGCACGCCTTGACTGTATGAGAATTGAGGCGTCATTACCGAAGCCTTGAGACGTCCCCCCCCTGCCCCTCTATCCTCCTCCTCCTCCTCTACTTCCGTCTCCTTCCCTCTCCCTCCATCCTTACCTCCTTCCTCTTCCCCTGTCTTCCCCCTCCCTCCATCCTTATCTCCCTTATTCTTCCCCTATGCTTCCCTCTCCCTCCATCCTTATCTTCCGTCCACTTCCCTCCCCAACATCCTCCTCTCCTCTTCCCATACACTTCCCTTTCCCCTCCAGCTTCGCTAAACTTTTCCTCCCTCCCATGCAGCTTCCTTCTCTCCCTCCCTCTTCTCGCCTTCCCGTCCCTTCTCCTCCTCCCCTACACACTTTCCTCTTTTCCTTCCTCCCTCCTCCTTCCCTTTCTCTTGCCCTCCTCTCCTTCCCCTTCCATCCCCTACATCCCATCCTCCCTTCCCCTTCGCTCCCGCCCCTCCTCCTCGCCACCTTCCCCTCTACCCCACACCACCCTCGCCGCCTGCCCACCACCCTCCGCGACCCCCCTGTGAGTCATTGTGGCCAGGCATAACAGCCGCTCGCCCGGCGTAACGCGGCAACACCTGAGGACTGACTCGGACTGCCCAGCGCAAGAATCTAGTTTATTTTAGTGGTCGTCTGTTGGGTGAAGTAACTAAAACTACTACTACTGCTACTACTACTACTACTACTACTACTTCGACTACGACTACTACTACTACTACTATTGACCTAATCCTCCACCTCCTCATCCTTCTCCTCCTCCGCCTCCTCTTCCTCATTCTCCTATAGCTACTACTAAACCACCTCCTCCTCCTCCTCCTCCTCATTATAATCATCATCATCCAATACTACTACTACAAAAAAAATAATAACAATAATAATAATAATAATAATAATAATAATAATAATAATAATAATAATAATAATATCACTACTACTGTTGATGTACTTGTACTTGTCAGGAAATAAAGAAC
This sequence comes from Eriocheir sinensis, assembly GCF_024679095.1. Taxonomy (NCBI): domain Eukaryota; kingdom Metazoa; phylum Arthropoda; class Malacostraca; order Decapoda; family Varunidae; genus Eriocheir; species Eriocheir sinensis. The sequence continues at coordinate 1,878,345 of NC_066528.1, read as the reverse complement.
AAGAACAAGAAAAACAAGAATAACAAAAGGACAAAAACAGTGACACTAACAACAGGAAAACACTCGTGACAATGAATGACAACAACAGCTATAAACAACATGCGACGTGGAACAATGCATAACCCTAACACAGGACTCTCTCTCTCTCTCTCTCTCTCTCTCTCTCTCTCTCTCTCTCTCTCTCTCTCTCTCTCTCTCTCTCTCTCTCTCTCTCTCATCACACTGTCCTGCCCGGGGGTTGGGATGGCATGTTCCTCCCTTCTCCCTTGTTGTTTACCTGCAACAATAAACTATCAATCAATCAATCAATCAATCAATCTCTCTCTCTCTCTCTCTCTCTCTCTCTCTCTCTCTCTCTCTCTCTCTCTCTCTCTCTCTCTCTCTCTCTCTCTCTCTCTCTCTCTCTCTCCCCCTCCCCCACACACACACACACTGAATATGCATCTCCAGGTTCAAAACAAGGAAGAAAACTACAATAACGATCCGTTCAAAGAAGATACGTGTTGCATATAGCGATCGCGGTCCAGCACGTGATCAGACCATGAGGAACGACACAGGCAGCCTCCTTCACTCCCTGTACACGTGTCTCGGAGTGCAAGCGACAAGCGAGAGAACTCATCAGCATACCTCTCGGCGCTGACGATGAAACAATGCACGAACAGAAACAATTGGAGCGTCTCGTGTCTAGTCAGCTGTGAGGACGTGTGCTTCCCCTGCTCCTCCTCCGCTTCCTCCTTCTCCTTCTTGATTCTTCTTCTTCTTGTTTCTACTTTTTCCTTTCGTTGTCCTTTTCCTCCTCCTCCTCCTCTTCCTCCTTCGCCTTCTACTGTTTCTTCTTCTTGTTTCAACTTTTTCCTTTCGTTTTCCTTTTCCTCCTCCTCTTCCTCCACTGCTACCATCACCTCCATCACCACCATTCCTTCCTCCTCATCCTCTTGCTTCCCAACCACCACCACCACCACCATCACCACCACCACTGCTTAGAACTTAGAAACATAGGGAGTCTGCAAGAGGTCAGTGAAGCCTAAGCAAGCTCGTGTAACCCAAACCCCACCTAACCTAACTATCCATAAATCTATCTAACCTTTTCTTGAATGTATCTATCGTATTGGCACTCAAAACATGACTGCCAGGCCTGTTCCACTCATCCACCACTCTTAGTATTGGCACTCACAACATGACTGCCAGGCCTGTTCCACTCATCCACCACTCTTAGTATTGGCACTCACAACATGACTGCCAGGCCTGTTCCACTCATCCACCACTCTTAGTATTGGCACTCACAACATGACTGCCAGGCCTGTTCCACTCATCCACGACTTAGTATTGGCACTCACAACATGACTGCCAGGCCTGTTCCACTCATCCACCACTCTTAGTATTGTCACTCACAACATGAGCCTGTTCCATTTATCCACCACTCTGTTCGTCAACCAATTCTCACCTATGTCTTTAGAATTTGAAATTGTCTAACATAACTTAAGTCCTACACGGCTCACTTAATACAAACCTTATTAATATCCCCCTCATTAAAGCCCTTCATCCATTTATAAGTTTCGATCAAGTCTCCTCGCAGCCTTCGCCTTTCTAGAGAATGCAGATCATATATTGAAGTTTATCCTTCTTCTCCTCCTCCTCTTCCACATCCAACTCCTCCTCAACCACTACCAACATCAACATAACCTCCATCAGGCCCACATCCACTTTCTCCTCCTCCTCCTCCTCCACTTCAATGTCTCCAAAATTCGTGGCTTCATTTATCAGACATGAAGACATAAAGGGTGTCTGGCAGATGGTGGTGGTGGTTGGGGAAGAAGTCCTCGTGATGGTGGTGGTGGTAGTGGTAGTGGTAGTGGTAGTGGTAGTAGTAGTAGTAGTAGTAGTAGTAGTAGTAGTAGTAGTAGTGGTGGTGGTAGTGGTGGTCATGGTATCTCGTGCCCCGCTAACGCCTCTAGTATTGCCGGCAGCACAGGAGGAGGAGGAGGAGCACCTACAACTCATTAAATATGCAGGCGCCGTGGAAAGTTTATTAATTCCCCAAAGTTGAAGAAACAACGTTAGGCTCAAGAATAATTGACATATTTGAGCAAGTCCTCCCGTAACCGAATCAGGGAGCGAGGCGTTAACACACATCTCGGGCATTCTTGGGAAACTAAGCTCATGAAAGTAACAAGAGGTAATTTGGGTGTTATTAGGAGGTAGTAGAAGCAATAGTAGACTTGGTAGGACTTATAATTTGGGCTTAGGTTCTATACCCTGAACAAGCTAGAGCTATTGAAGTAGTAGTAGCAACAGTGGACTTCAATAACAAGACACTTAAGTTGGGCGATATTAAGAGGTAGTAACAGCAATAGTAGACTTGGTAGGACTTATAATATGAACTTCGGTTACTTACTCTATACCCTGAACAAGCTAGTTATTGAAGTAGTAGTAGCAACAGTGGACTTCAATAACAAGACATCTAAGTTGGGCGATATTAAGAGGTAGTAGGAGCAATAGTAGACTTGGTAGGACTTGTAATATGGGCTTAGGTTACTTACTCTATACCCTGAACAAGCTAGAGTAATTGAAGTACAGTAGTAGCAATAGTGGACTTCGTATGGAATTAACAAGACATCTAAGTTTAGCGTTATTTAAGAAGAAGCAGCTATGGCAGACTTAGTAGGAGTATATCATGATCTTAGGTTACTGACTCTATATTACCCTAAACAAGCCGGAGTTAGTTAAGAAGTAGTAGCAGTAATACTAAGACTTATTATCGTCAGGCTTTTAATATGATCTTCGGTTACTTATTCTTTACCTTTACGAGATAGAAGGAAGGAGAGAGGAGGGCAATGATACGAAAGGTGTGTGTGTGTGTGTGTGTGTGTGTGTGTGTGTGTGTTACAGATAAAAATACAGATACGAACTGCCCACTATAACTCAGGCAACACACACACACACACACACACACACACACAAACACACACACATACACACACACACACACACACACACACACACACATCAGCGGATCAGGAGGGACCAAGACAAGCGAGACAAGACACACATTAAATAATACAACAAATTTCAACCTGAGCGAATATATTTTTCCCGCTTAAGCTCTCGCGATTGGGGGGAGGAAGGGGGGAGGGGAGCGGAGGAGCAGGGAGAGGAGGAGGAGGAGGAGGAGGAGCACAAAGAACACAAAGGAAGAACAAACAACAGCAGACCTGCTGGTCCTTACGAAGCTGTTTGTGACAAGCTACACTAACTATCTAATCAAAGGTGGAACATGAAGGACAGCAAAGGCGAAGGCTCCTCCCCACCCCGCCATCCCTCCAGCCAAAACTGGCAGGAAAGGAAAAAGAACCATGCAGCATGGAAAAACTGCATGGAATTTATGTAGGAAAGAAGAAAGAACTACCATTACTGCTACCACTAACCGGGCGATAAAAGCGGACAAGGACACCAGTATTCGAAAGAACTTAACGTTATTATGACAATGAGTAATATCTTAGTTGCTGGTTGGATTCAAAATACTTGTCTAATCTATTCTTGAAGGTCGTAACTGTTGTACTATCAACGACATCACAGGGAAGAGAGTTCCAAGCATTAACAACTCGATTGAAGAAGAAGTGTTTAGCTTCGTGCGACGAGAATCTTTTACCACTTATCTTCAAATTGTGATTTCTTCTTGTTCTATTTGATCGATCAATTGTAAAGTAATCTTCCGCATTAATATCATTGAATCCTTTAAACATTTTAAACACTTCTATTAGATCGCCTCGCATTCTTCGTTTTGATAGGCTGAATAAATTTACATCTTTAAGCCTTTGTTTATATGACAAATTTCTCAACCTAGGAATCATCTTTGTTACTCTTCGTTGAACCCGTTCCAACTTTTCTATGTCTTTTCTGTAGTAGGGAGACCAAAACTGTACACAGTACTCTAGACGGGGTCGAACCAACGAATTATACAGTTTTAATATTGCTTTTTCCGATTTATTATTACAGACTCGTCCGATGAAGCCAACCAATTTGTTTGCAGTTTTAACTACCTCTGAACAATGCTAACCGGGCTTTAAATCGCTTGATGTAGTGATTCCAAGATCCTTTTCTTTACTTACTGCTGAAAGTTGTTGGCCATTCATTACGTACCGAACGCGATTGTTATTTTTTCCGATGTGCAACACTTTACATTTGTCAACGTTAAATTTCATTTGCCATTGATTGGCCCAACGTGCAAGTCGATCTAGATCTGATTGTACAGCGTCTTCGTCGAGGAGGGGGGAAGCAGCAGGTGGTATGTGGGAGGTGGAAAGGAAACACACAAACACACACACACACACACACACACACACACACACACACACACACACACACACACACACACACACTCCTACATCAGTTCATAAAATTCACCGACTAGACTAGACTGGCAGCATCAGATAATAAAAACAAACACAAATAGAGGTAAAAATCAACACCAGACAGCGTGACCCAGACAGACGCTTGAAGGCCTGACTGACGGGAGACAAAAATATCAAACGAGAAAATTTGACGGGGAGGTTTCGGCAGGGCTGCGGCGGCGGAGGCGGAGGCAGGGAGGCGTGAAGAAGAAGGTTGTGACTCGAGAGAAAGGACTGGAGGCGAGGAACAAGGGAGGAGGTAGTGAGCAGCAGTACTGGAGGAGGAACACTGTGATGATGGGTCGGGAGAAAGGGAAGTAAGGTGAGACGAAGTAAAGTAGGAGGCAACGAGTAGAATGAAGTACTTGCAGTGACATGAGAAAGAGCGGGAGGCGAGGCAAGGCAGGAGGAGAACATAAGAACATAAGAACGTAAGGAGTCTGCAAGAGGCCGGCTGGCCTATACAAGGCAGCTCCTGTATACTCAACCCCACCTTACCTCACCATCCATGGCTTTATCTAATCTCTTCTTGAATGTATCTATGGGTATCTTAAATTGCTGACCTTCTTCATCAACACCAAGCACCACACAAGGAGTTTTCGTAGTATTTGGTGTCTGGTTTGGGGGCTTACAAACTTGCTGTACTGTCTGTGTGCTCTGAATGTCTATGTATATCCATGTAAATTTAACTCTATTTATCAATCTGGTAATAGTATTAATATCTAGTTGTAGTAGTAGTAGTAGTAGTAGTAGTAGTAGTAGTAGTAGTAGTAGTAGAAGTAGTAGTAGCATAACAACAATAATAATGATAATGATATAATTTTAGTAAGAGTAACAGCATTAAGTATACTTAACAAATAAGAAAGATGCAGGAATCAATAATTATAAGCCCCTCCGAGGCATACCCATTGACTAATTTCGTAGCAAATTTTGAGATTATTGAGTAAATGGTGAGTGTGTAGCGTGTATGTAGTTTGGTGTGAAAAGTATGAAAGTGAGAAAGCCATTCGTGAGTTTTTGAACTCTTCTTTTTGTTGTTGAGAAACATTAGAGAAACGTCGAGATATTGTCCGGAGGCATTGTTCTGAGAGTGGTCAGGAAATGTCAGGGGGCATTATCGCGTGGGTCGTCATCGGGTTGTCCATCGTGTCCAAAGAGTGCCAGGGGTCTGTCAGGGGTCAGTAGGTCGTATAATCGAGTTATCAGTCCGTGTCCAAAGAGTGCCAGGGGTCTGTCAGGGGTCAGTAGGTCGTGTAATCGAGTTATCAGTCCGTGTCCAAAGAGTGCCAGGGGTCTGTCAGGGGTCAGTAGGTCGTATAATCGAGTTATCAGTCCGTGTCCAAAGAGTGCCAGGGGTCTGTCAGGGGTCAGTAGGTCGTATAATCGAGTTATCAGTCCATGTCCAAAGAGTGCCAGGGGTCTGTCAGGGGTAAGTAGGTCGTATAATCGAGTTATCAGTCCGTGTCCAAAGAGTGCCAGGGGTCTGTCAGGGGTCACTAGGTCGTATAATCGAGTTATCAGTCCGTGTCCAAAGAGTGCCAGGGTCTGTCAGGGGTCAGTGGGTCGTGGGTCGTCAGGAGTTGTCAGTCCGTGTGTTTTTAGTCTGGCTGAGCCGCTGTCTCCCAGAAGAGTCTCAGCCATAACTTTGGTGTTGTCTGTTGGTCTGGATAAGCCGCATTCTCCCCAGAGGAGACTCCTCTTACCAACACACAGCACCGTTTTTTGTTGTTTATGATTTTTTTGTTGTTTTTATGTTTTTATAGTTAGTGACGCTCTGCCCTGCTGGGGGGATTTCTTCTTCCCCGCGCGGCAGTTCCTCTTGGAGGCGTCAGTCATTATGATTATGGTGATTTGTACCGGTGACCTAAACTGATATAAGGGTCACAGCTCGTCTGGCTACTTCTTAGGAAGGTCAGCACGTCTTGTGGGAACTTCAACGCCTTCCCCCCGCCGGACCTTCGGGATCCCCGGCACCGCCATGGACGCCCCGGGGGAGCCAGGACGCCCTACCGGGGCCCCTACAGTCCTGCGATGCTCACCAGCAAGACCAAGGACTCGCTGGTGCTCCCCGGCCCCGCCGATTCGAGGAGGGCGGGTGCAGAACGCGTCTCAAAAGTGCCAGACGGGATTATTAAATCAATCACAAACACTGTGAGGGCGCCGCGCACCGCGTTTGTAGGTTCTGGGATGGAAAGTCGGAAGGCCTCGGGAACGGGACAGCATCAACAAAATAGAAAGAAAAACTCGAGACGGCTTTCGGTGCGGCATTCGATTCCCTCTTTCCTTCTCACTTCCCTTCCACCCTCTCTTTCTTCCTTGCTCTCCAACTCTCTTTATATTTCTTTCTTATTCTTTCAAACCTTCTCTCTCTCTCTCTCTCTCTCTCTCTCTCTCTCTCTCTCTCTCTCTCTCTCTCTCTCTCTCTCTCTCTCTCTCTCTCTCTCTCTCTCTCTCTCTCTCTCTCTCTCTCTCTCTCTCTCCAATGACTTTGGAAGCTTACCATTCTTTGGCGAAACGTGGACTGCGTGGGGACTCACTTGATGGGTTTTAAATTTATAATGGAGATTAACAAGGGCGATTTAAATCTAGTAATTAAATTATTATATGTCTCCTCGCTCCCGTCATGTAAAAAGGTAAACATCTTAAGATATTTACATAACTGAGAAATGCGTCCATACTTGCCTCTTCCTAACTTATCCTAATACTAATTCCCCTTACACTAATTCTTCCTCATACCAACTCGCCTTCATGCTAACACACTCGCCCTCCCAATAATTAGTCGAGTCACCTGTCTGGATCAAAGGGTCTGTGTGCTCTGAATGTCTTTGTAAACCCATGTAAATTTAACTGTCCCCCTATTTATATCGCTGGTAATAGTATTAATATCTAGTAGTGGTAGTAGTAGTAGTAGTAGTAGCATATCAATAATAATAATAATGATATGATAACTGTGTGAGCAGCAGCGGCGCCGTGACAGATGCGAAGAGAGAAAGGGCGGGAGACGAGGCGAAGTAAGGGAGCGTGAGGAGGTACTGCAGGAGGCGCCGAGAGGAGTGATGCAGTTGTGTTGGGAGATAGGGAGGGAAGCAAGGCGAAGTAAGGGAGAAAGAAGCGTGAGGAAGTACCGTATGAGCGGCGGCGACAGCGTGAGAGAAATGTGACGAAATAAAGGACGGGAGGCGAGGCGAGAAGCAAGGGAGAAGAAAGCAGCGTGCGGCGGTACTGTGGGAGGCGCCGAGAGGAATGAAGCAGAAGTGTCGAGAGAAAGGACAGGAGGCGAGGCGAGGTAATTATAGGAAGAGGTGGCGTGAGGAAGAACTGTGTATGGGCGGCAGAGAGAGAGAGAGAGAGAGAGGCAGATGCGTTGAGAGCAAAGATGGAAGCGAGGGGAAATAATGAAGCAAGCATCGTGAAGCGGCACTATCGGGGCCCAAAGGACATAGCCTGAGTAAGACATGAAGTTAGGCGCAGTAAGATAAGCTAACGTAAGATATATAAGGTAAGGTAAGGTAACGTAAGGCAAAGTAAGATAAGCTGACCTAAGATATATAAGGTAAGGTAAGGTAACGTAAGGCGCAGTAAGATAAGCTAACGTAAGATATATAAGGTAAGGTAAGGTAACGTAAGGCACAGTAAGATAAGCTAACGTAAGATATATAAGGTAAGGTAAGGTAACGTAAGGCAAAGTAACGTTATGTAACAATGTAATGTAAGATAAGGTATGGTAACGTAAGGGAACGTAACTTAAGGTAAGGTAAGGTATGTGAGGTAAGTTAAAGTAAGGTAGCATAAGGTAGAGTAACGTGAGGTAAGGTAAGGTGAAGTAAGGTAAATAACGTAAGGAAAGGTAAGGTAAGGTGAGATAGGCCAAACTAGGAGGATACTTTTTTTTTTTTACAACAAAGGAGACAGCTCAAGGGCACAAAAAAAGGAAACAATAATAAAAAAAAGCCCGCTACTCGCTGCTCCTAAAAAAATCCAAAGAGGTGGTCGAAAGAGAGGTCAATTTTGGGAGGAGAGGTGTCCTGATACGAAGTTGACATGTTCTATAGTCTTTGGGAGCCAGTCCTTGATTCTGGGGCTCAGCGCAAGGAAGGTTCCACTCGGCTCATTTCGGTTCCACTCAGATCCACTCGGTCATCCACTCCCCGTCCCGCAGTGAAGCGCCGCCCACACATTCATACCTCCTTCCCTCTCTTATTTGCGTGATAATTGAAACTATTATAATTTGTCTGTTTTCTGCTCTTTCTGAAACCTGACGTGAAAGGTTTCGTTTTAATATTCAGGGGAAATATTTTAGTGTGGGAAGAATTTTTTTTTCCGTCTGAATTTCAAGTGCATGACTCGTATATTAATTTCTCTCGCGTCTTGCTCTCTCTCTCTCTCTCTCTCTCTCTCTCTCTCTCTCTCTCTCTCTCTCTCTCTCTCTCTCTCTCTCTCTCTCTCTCTCTCTCTCTCTCTCTCTCTCTCTCTCTCTCTCTCTCTCTCTCTCTCTCTCTCTCTCTCTCTCCATTGTCTCGCTTTTTCGGCCACGTCCGCTTTTTTATACTTTTCTTTCAGCATTTTGACTTATTTTCAGAGTCCATTTACCTTTCTTCTTTACACATGCGATGTCTTCTCTCTATGATACGTATTCTTAAACATTTCGGGGCTCACACACCTACACTAGATAAGGCTTTCGTGGGGGGTTGTGTTAGTATTTCCACTGGTAAGGTTGAGTCTAGTGATCGTTTGACAAGGCTTCTGCACCATGAACGTGAAAAGAACACTTATGCGAACCCGATGAACCGTATTCTCAAACGTCTCGGGGCTCACACACCTACACTAGATAAGGCTTTCGTGGGATGCTGTGTTAGTATTTCCATTGGGTAGTTTTATGAGCCTAGTAATAGTTTGACAAGGCTTCTGCACCATGAATGTGAAAAGAACACTCATGAGAACCCGATTATCCTTATTCTCAACCATATTTGGACTAACACACCTAAATTTGATAAGGCTTTCGTAGAGGTTGAGGTGTTAGTATTTCCATGGGAAGTTTTATGAGCCTAGTGATAGTTTGACACGGCTTCTGCACTATGAACGTGAAACAACACTCATGAGAACCGACTTATCTCCTTTGTGGCCTTGGGAAATAGTTGTTGTGAGAGCCTAAAGCGTCTGAGAATATATCGGGCCGAATTTTCCATGATTTTCAACCCTTCCTTCCTCACCCAGTAAGTCTCGGCTTCAATTCACATGCAGCTTATGCTGGGGTCACACATTCACGGTTTGTGGTCCACAATGGCATCCCGGAGAGCAGATGGTTAATCCGTGACCTCTGGCCACGACCTGACCGCCGGATTACCCCTGTGGCGGTTGTACAACGGTGTACAAAGATAGTACGCTGGAACGAGAACGACGTTCCCGGACCATTCCCGATCCAACCCGGAGCCCTCCCGACCCACTTACGGCGGCCACGGAAAATGACAGTACATCACCACGGTTACAGCTGGTAACCCACGACCCACCCACGACGACCACGATGAAGTTACGAGACGAGACACGATATTCGAGACACAAGTTATTGACTGATGACACGGAACTCGAGGCACCCTATAACGCCTCTTGCTGATACGGGTCACACACTTCCAGATACGGGTCACACACTTCCAGATACGGGTCACACACTTCCAGATACGGGTCACACTTAATTTTTTTTTTTTTTTTACAGCAAAGGAGACAGTTCAAGGGCAAAAAAAAAAAGGAAACAATAATGAAAAGAAAGCCCGCTACTCACTGCTCCTAAAGGTACGGGTCAAACGGATACGGGTCACATTCTACCTGATATGGGTCACACTTAGGAAGGTGAGAAAAATAACTGAAGAATGGTAAAAAAAAAAAGAAAATAAATGAAGGTATAAAAAGAGTAAGTAAAAATAAAAATAAAGAAAATAAAAAGTAAAAACAAAACAAAAATATACGGGTCACACCACCTGATGCGGGTCACACTACCTAATACGGGTCACACAATCTTGCACCCAGAACCAGGCCCTTGTGTGTGTGTGTGTGTGTGTGTGTGTGTGTGTGTGTGTGTGTGTGTGTGTGTGTGTGTGTGTGTGTGTGTGTGTGTGTGTGTGTGTGTGTGTGTGTCTGTCTGTGTGTGTGTGTGTGTGTGTGTGTGTGTGTGTGTGTGTGTGTCTGTGTGTGTGTGTGTGTGTGTGTGTGTGTGTGTGTGTGTGTGTGTGGTGATGCGGCTCATTTAAATGCACACTTTTTTTGCCTCCTGTGACGGTAAGTGTTTTTTATGTGTCTTGACTCTGTTGTGCCAGACATGTTCTCCTCCTCCTCCTCCTCCTCCTCCTCCCCTTCTTCCCAATTTTACCTTTTCCTTTTTTTCCTCTTTCCCCCATGCACATCGTACCTCCTCCTCTCTCTCTCTCTCTCTCTCTCTCTCTCTCTCTCTCTCTCTCTCTCTCTCTCTCTCTCTCTCTCTCTCTCTCTCTCTCTCTCTCTCTCTCTCTCTCTCTCTCTCTCTCTCTTAACTACAGTCTACACACACACACACACACACACACACACACACACACACACAGTAGCCAGACCAACGTGAATGTAAAGAAAGAACAGGTACTACAGTAATGCAAAGACAAGGAAGGAACTAAACTAATGCAACAACAAGACAAGGAAGAAAATAAAATAATACAAAGAAAAGGAAAGAAAATTGACTGCGGAGGAGACAGGAATGCAGGTCGATTGCACTTCCTGGAGGCGAAAATATGCAGATAATGACATGCGCGGGTGAGGTGTGGTGTGTGTGTGTGTGTGTGTGTGTGTGTGTGTGTGTGTGTGTGTGTGTGTGTGTGTGTGTGTGTGTGTGTGTGTGTGTGTGTGTGTGTTTGAGAGAAAAGAAAAAGAGAACAAAGTAGGAAAAAAGGAAAAGATAGCGAATAAGAGAAAAAGAAGAATAGGAAAAGAGAGAGAGAGAGAGAGAGAGAGAGAGAAGAGAGAAAAATTAACAAACAGAAATAAAATAACATAAATAACATATAACAATCTAAATAACGTAAGCTAAGGTACAAGAGGTCAGGTAAGGTAAAGGAAGGCAAGTAAAGGGAGCTGGATGAGTCAGGGTAAGTCAGGCCGAGGTAGGGACGGTCCGCGCTGGCTGGTTGCTGGCTGAAAAACTACTATAAAACATGAACTAAAGCAAAGACAGGGAAGAATTGGGGCTACTAGTAGGAACAAGGATCTGGTACAAAGACAGGAAAGAACAGTAGATGAGGGACTAATACAGAACTGAGGTGGTGGGGCAAGATGAGGTGGGGCGGCGCTGGATGATGGGTGGCAGGCGTGCAGTCTGCGGGCCTCTCGTGACGGGGTGAGCCACGTAAGGTGAAGCAGTGTATTAGCCCAGAGGAGCAGTGTGAGGCGGGATACGGGAGTGTTGCGTGCCTCCTTAGCAACGACGTGTGTGTGTATGGGGGGGGGGGGAAGGGAGTTGTGTGTGTGTGTGTGTGTGTGTGTGTGTGTGTGTGTGTGTGTGTGTGTGTGTGTGTGTGTGTGTGTGTGTGTGTGTGTGTGTGTGTGTGTGTGTGTGTGTGTGTGTGTTGATGTGTATGTGTGGTATATTTTAAGTTTTAGATCAATTAACTATATATCATTTTTTATGTGTGTGAATGTGGTTGTGTGTGTGTGTGTGTGTGTGTGTGTGTGTGTGTGTGTGTGTAATTCACCACGGCCTGATCGCGAGTTGGACTCGCTTTCGCCAGCAGGTTCCCTCACGACGTGAGCAAGTGCTCATTATCGTCGATCTCTGGGTACTGCCAGGACCTCACACACCACACACCCCATCCCTCTTTCTCAAGGGGGGACAGTAACCACACCTAGTCAATGGAAAGAATCCGGCCTGAGCGGGGCTCGAACGCCGCCTTTTAGCCGTGAAGCCATGCAGCGCGGCGCACTTACCGATTGAGCTACCGGAGCGGTGTGTGTGTGTGTGTGTGTGTGTGTGTGTGTGTGTGTGTGTGTGTGTGTGTGCGCGCTATATTTTGTTTAGAGGTCAATTAACTATCCATCTATCTATCTATCTTCCTGTGTGTGTGTGTGTGTGATTGTGTGTGTGGGGTGGGGGGGGGGGGAATAGAAAAAACAAAAAGAAAAACAAAACAAAACGGGAACAATATCAACAACAACAGCACAAAGACAACATTAAATTGCGTATGTACTTATGTATGTATGTGTGTATGTATGAATGTAAATATGTAAGTATACATGCGCGGGGGAAGAGACTGAGTGCATTAGCGTTCGTGTGAGGGCGAGTGTGAGGCGTGAGTCCTTAGAAGAAGTCCCTTGCGTCGTGCTCTGAAGGCGGAAGCAACGACCCCCGTCACTCAACATGTATTTGCGGCTGCCAAGTGTCTGTCTCCTCGTCTGGGCCGGGGGGGAGGTGAAATCAATAACGCCAATAACAACATGAGAGAGAGAGAGAGAGAGCAGATTGAGAAATAGAAGAAATGGAGGAAAGGAAAAATGGAAGTGCCTTGAAGGAGGAGAAGGAGGAGGAGGAGGAGGAGGAGGAGGAGGAGGAGGAGGAGGAGGAGGAGGAGGAGGAGGGAGAAGGGGGCCTCGATCAAATAGTTAGGGGCGAGGAAAAGGCTGCAAAATAATAAGATTAGTCGCCTGGGGACAGGAGAGGTTGAGGCCAATATCAGTGAGGTACAGACAGCTCCACTTCCTCGAGCCCGCGCAGATTGAGTGACGTCACCAAAATAATGGAGGCGGTGGCCGAGTAGTCAGCGTTTTTTTTATTTTTTGTATTTTATTTATTTATTTATTTATTTATTTTTTACGTCGCGGCCTATTGCGCCGGTAGGCTTCTTCCAGTGGAGGCTGATGGTCGGCCCAAAACTTCTTCCGGTGGGGCCTGATAGTCAGCCCAGCCCGTTCTGGCGCAGGCGAGTGTTTATAGTGGCGCCATCTTGCATTGGCTCATGCTGCCCTCCCGGAGCTCATCTTTAATCCGAGAATCTAGAGTCCGGGTTGATAGGTGGTCTTCTGGACAGCATGTGGGTAGTTTTAAGCCACTCGGCGGCGGCTGAAAAATCCCAGCTTGGTGGCACCGGGAGGGGATTGATCTCGCGTCGTCCCAAACGCGGGGCCGTCACGCTATCCATTCAGCCACCACCTCCTTGTGGGCTTGGTGAGCCCAAGGACCGAGGTTCGAGTCCCACCGAAAGACGCTGACAACTTTCAACCATCGCAGGGTGGTGGAAGATTAAACACATGCTGCCCAGATCTTCCGTCAACCCTAACTTCAGCGACTTCGGTCAAGAGGAACACCGGGGGCAGCATGGGCCAGGCAAGAGTCATGCATCACGGCAGTCAATATAAATAAAATTCACCTGCGCCCTTAACAGGTTGGTGTCGTCTAAGAGGCCCCCAAGAGAGCCTACAGACACATACAACAACTAATTTCAAAGGTGTTGGATTCACCTGAGTGTTATTCACGTTCATGGTGCAGAAGCCTTGTCAAACTATCACTAGCCTCATAAAACTACCTATGGAAATACCAACACAACCTCTACGAAAGCCATATCAGCGGTGGATGTATTAGCCCCTAACAACCATGAGTGTTGATCCCTGAACATTCAACTGTACAAGAGGAAAGAGCACTCCCTCTCTCCTCTCCTCCTCTCATGCCTCGGTCTGAATTATGTCACTCGGTAAATCGACAGCCGTTCGGGTTCTACAATCGCAACAACACGGCTCTAATTAAGTCTGCTTCGTAAGCTATGTCTCCTGTGAGGGCTGCGGAGACTTGTGTTCCCTTCAGCCTCCCGCTCGTACACAATACCGACAACACTAAACCGCGGCACTGAATCAGTCGGCCCCAAGACTCTGCCAGCGGCGAAAACAACAAATACAACATCGAAAACCCATGCGTCTGGGAGAGAACTGTCGGGGCGGAGGTGAAAGCGTCGTGTTCCGCCAATATGGTGAATGCCAGCGGTGAAAACAACGTCTGGGGCGGCCGAGTGATATACATCAGGCGTCGGTTGAATAAACAAACACACACATATAGACAGACCGACGTACAAACATTCTATCGTATCTTCCAAGTAACAAGTGTAAGTTAGTCACGATACACTAAATTCATTAACATACCTACGTATATATATTCCCTAACGTAATAATATCAGCTTCAGCAACACGTCAGCCCATTGTTGGTATAAGTTAGTCCACCAATCTAACTTATAGAAACTAAATAAAAGAGATAAAGAAATCTAATAAGGCGCTAAATAACGCCGTACAGGTGTTGTCTTCACCTCAACACGTATGCAAAACAGTTCCTGCTACGGACACGAGAGCTTCAACGCTTCCTTGCTGGGGTGAGCGACAAGCGCTGCGACATGGACAGGCGCCTCGCAGGAACACTTGAGGCAGGTAAAACAGCTCGTAAAACAAACATCAAAATTGCCACCACAGAGTAAAGCGGCGCCGCCAACACCCCGGGGCTGGGAAAGGACCAAGTAACAACACGTGTGGGAACGCCTAAACAAACACTGACACACGAAAGAAACAACCTGACGCATGTTTAGTAGGTCCTCTAATTAGTATGTACTGGACAGGTAAAGAGGTCACGTGACACACTACTAGGCAAGGTGGAGGTCATGATCATAAGTCTGGGAACGGCAAAACAAATGCCAATAAATGAGAGAAAGACCTTAACGCATTCCTCGGTAGGTCTTCTGTATGCACAGGACAGGTGGAGAGAGAGGGAGGTGCGTCACGAGACAACGAAGGAAGAGGCAGTAATCATGACACGTCTTGGAGCTGCTTAGCAAGAACCAACACATGAGAAAGAACTTGACGCATTCCTTGGTAGGTCTTCTGATTAGTATGAACAGGACAGGTGGAGAGAGAGGGGGAGGTGGGTCACGTGACAAAGGAAGAGACAGTAATTATAACACGTCTGGGAACTGCTTAACAAGTACCATCACATGAGAAAGAACTTAACGGATTCCTCGGTAGGTCCTCTGATTGGTATTTACAGGACAGGTAAACACAGGTTAACGCTGGACGACGGCGGCCACTTCCCAGCCCACACACACACACACACACACACACACACACACACACACACACAAGGTCAGAACAGAGACAGAGAAAAGTTTGGAGAATTTTCTGAAGGCGTACACAACATTTGCGAAAATAAGGAAGCAGTTTTGTGAAGAAATTTGCATACAAGTGGACTCCAGATATTTGAGGAGAGTAGAGATACCGAAACATACAGGGAACTTATTCTCTGGCTGCGGAAAAGTAGAGCGGGATTATAATGTGCAACAAAAAGATACGTAAAAGCAGGGGGCATACACTGTAGCTGCGCGTGGCCGTGGTGCTCATCTCCATAGCATTGACCCTGAGTCTGTGGTGGGTTAGAACCAACGTTGCCAAATTGTCGTACAGTAAACATTGCATTTTTCATTTTTAGGCTCCAAGACTGTCGTAACCACACAAATAACGATAGGAAATTAAAGTTAGCGTTAAAACTGTTAAAAAATTATAGGTTTCGTTCTTTTTTGCTATAGTTACCGGTCAGAAACAACGAAAATGCAATGCGCTGAGTACGATAATTTAGCAACGGACTGCTCGATAAATGGGTACCTGGGGAAGCCTGGTGAGGGTAAACTGATTCTATGTCCCGGGGTAATGAGTTCTAACCAACTCATTGCGGGACATAAAATCAGGTACCCATTTATCGACCAGTCCGAGCGGGTGGATGAACAACTGGGCGGGATTCGAACCCAGACCCGCGGATTCCTAGCTAACCACGCTAACCACTGCACCAAAGGACTAAGGGAATATCTTTTTTTTTTTTTTTAATTTGGTGCTGTTGAAAAGTTATACCGGACACCCTTCATCTGATCTGAGGCCCAAAGCTGCCGCGATGACTTAACCCGCCACAGGTATGCGTGAGGGAGGCGGGGGCAGGAGGGCCAGGCAAAGAGGCAAAGCTGAGGTGTGGAGCGTTGGCCGACATCCAGGACTTGAGTTACGTGAGTCGCCCCTCCCTTCCCTCTCCTATACCTGGTCCCCTGACAGGAGCTGCGGTGAGCGGCCAAGACCAAGTGTTTTCCGGCAACAACCATGAGCACGCGTCCCTCTACTACTACTACTACTACTACTACTACTACTACAATTATTACAACTTTAATAATGATAATGATGATGATGATGTGGATGATGATGATAATAATAGTAGAGGAGGAGGAAGAAAAACAAGAGCAAAAACAAACAAAAAAAAAGAAGATAAAGAACAAGAACAAGAAAAAAAGAAGAGGAGCAGGAGGAGGAAGAGGATGACGATGACGAAGAAAAGAAAAAAAAGTCATGAACAAAAACAAGAAGAAAACAAGAAAAACAACGAAAAAAAAGAAAAAAAAAACATATTAACCCAAAAACTTACCTAATACAAAACTACCACGACGAAACACACACACACACACACACACACACACACACACACACACACACACACATTTCTTCAACCATACTCTCCTCCTCCCACTCTTACCCGCCACTGGAAAACGTCACATCAAACAGTCCGCGGCTTTCCTCTGCGCCGGCTGGACTGCCTTTGACAAGTTCCTCGAAAACTCACCGGGGGAAATAATAGACAGTGTTGTAGGACCCCCAGGAACACATATTTGCAAGGGGGCCTTTCTTTCTCTTTTTCTTTCTCTTGATGCGATATCTGACACGGATGAACCTATGCCTAGATAGTAGATGGATAGGTAGATAGATGGATAGATAGATAGACAGATAGATACAGATAGACAGATAGATGCACATTCCTGCCATATGAATGTGGATTACTCTCTCTGCCATATAGATAGATAAATAGATACATAGGTAGATAGATAGATAGATACATACATACATTTAGATAGATAGATATAGACAGATAGAAAGATATAGGAAAGTAGATTGATAATACAAAGGTGAAATAAGAGACACACACACACACACGCAAACACACACATCGTCAGTGGCTAGCTTGCGATATAAATGTTCCCCCTAAAACAGACGGCTGGGCGAATCGGCAAGTTCAAATTGGTACTCGCAGCGGCGGCAGCGCAGTTGCAACGAGGGCAGGGAGTGAAAAAGTGACCCCCATCCTGGAAATGTGTTGAATAAAACGACCTGTGAAGTAATAGAAGGAGGAGGAGGAGAAGTGGTAGTACTAGTAGTAGTAGTAGTAGTAGTAGTAGTAGTAGTAGTAGTAGGAGGAGGAGGAGGAGATATGGAAGACGATGTAAAATTGGAGAAAAAAAAAGTAAAAGTAGAATATGACTAAATACAAGAAAATTAAGGAAAAACATGAACAAGAAGAGGGAAAGAGAAGACGAAAAGGAAGAGAAGAAAAGAAAGAAAACATTATTCCCTGATCTTTTGCGCCACCATACACATATTTTCCTATCTTCTCTTTTCTCTTTCTTTTTCTAACTTCCTTTCTTTTTTAACCGTGCGGGCGAGGACTTGGGACTCGTTTCCCCGCCGTGAGTGAGTGAGATCGCCTTGTACGTGTGTCTGCTGGGCCTGTTATATATACGTACTCATGTCCACAGTATAGGAAGAAAGGGTCAGGGAAGTAAATATGTATTGTGTTCGTCTGTAACTTGTGGTAATGAGAGCTCGTCCACTCTATACAATTTTCACCAGCGTATTTATACTTTTTTTTTTCACTTACTTATTACGCTAAAACTGTCTGTCTGTCTGTCTGTCCGTCTCTCTCTCTCTCTCTCTCTCTCTCTCTCTCTCTCTCTCTCTCTCTCTCTCTCTCTCTCTCTCTCTCTCTCTCTCTCTCTCTCTCTCTCTCTCTCTCTCTCTCTCTCTCTTACACCAACACACACACACACACGTACTAAAACACCCCGCGCACAATGTGGACGCGGGCGGCAACAAACTCGACCTCGTTGGCTTTGTGTTTGTTGAATAAATGTAAGCCAATTCCATAAGCCGCTTTGGTGCAAGGATTTATTATACATCCAGCCATGACACACACACACACACACACACACACACACACACACTCACACATACACACCATATTTCCCCCCAAACACACACACACACACACACACACACACACACACCATATCTCCCACACAAACAAACAAACAAACACATGGTACCGCAACTGCGGTGATTTCAATAATGTTGACCTGGAGCATGAGACACCCGCCCGTCGACACGAACCTTTATTTTGATCCTGGTGGGTCCAGACCTGGAACACAATTTGTGGCTACTAGGACAAAGAACAAGTCAACTAATATGGCATTATAATGACAGAACAGGGGCGACGTATTTACATATGTGACACGAGAGCGAGTTAACTTACGTGCTTCGGGCTCTCGGACTCGGACAAACTCAGACAGAAAGGATATCCATGTGGATAGTACCAATTCTTGACACCGTCTGCTACCTTTTCTCCCTTGTAGCTCACCCTCAGGGACTCTGTCGCCCCTTACGTGAGTCACCCTCAGGACCTTATGTAAGCATTCACTACATTAACCCTGCATTAACCCTATGCGATAAGACCGGTGAACGCGTAAACATCAACCAATGACCTCTGACCCGACACTCTCTCCCTCACTCTGTCTCTCTCTCTCTCTGTCTCTTTCACTCTATCTTTGTCTCTCTGAATGGCGGTAACACTCCCCCTGTCGGGCTTCGCACGAAACCCCAAAACACGTAGGGGGCCAGCAACAGGTACGGAAGCAGTCGGAAGGGACGATGAAGTAGCGAGACGGCACCAGGCCCAGCCACCAGTCACGCCGGCCGTGGAAGAGCAGCTAGGGACCTCCCCGCGAGGATGGGCCTCGCTCGCCAGGAAGGAGGCACCTAGGGATCCGACGACGGCGGGGAGACAGGAAGGAAACCGTGAGCCCCAACCCGAGAAAGGGGGAACCACAGCAGTCGACGGCGTGAGGAGGTGGGAGATAAGGCGAGGCCCCCACTGGCCCCTCCCGGGCAGGGACAGGGCCAGAGACGAACCCCAGGCGCAGCAGAAGGGACAGGAAGCGGGAGGTGCGGTCCCGGCCCGGGAGGAGGCGACTCGGAGGAAGGGGCGACGCGCGCCACGGGTCCTGACCCCAACACCAGGATCCCGGGGGGGCAGGGACCTGCCACGGCAGGCTGACAAGAGACATGAGACAAGAAGGACCGTCACACGAGCCGCCGGACCAAGAGCCGGCGGCTTCCGAGCCACACGCCAACAACAATTCCACTGGTGCCAATTAAGCCGCAGCCCCACGGGCGGCGTTACAGCCAGCCCGTGGGCCTGGCGCGGAGTGGGCGGTCTTATGCCAAGCCGCAGTCCCACAGGTGGCGTAATAGCCAGCCGTGGGCTCGGCGCGGAGCAGGCGATCTTATGCCAAGCCGCAGCCCACGGGTGGCGTGACAGCCAGCCCGTGGGACCACTGCCGCCAAGTCGCAGCCCCACGGGTGACTACTGAGCCAGCCCGTGGGCCCGACGTCACCGCCGCCAAGTCGCAGCCCCACGGGTGGCGTTACAGCCAGCCCGTGGGCCGACCACTGCCACCAAGTCGCAGCCCCACGGGTGGCTTCCCATAGCCAGCCCATGGGCCCGACCACTGCCGCCAAGTCACAGCCCCACGGGTGGCTTCCCTCAGCCAGCCATGGGCCGACCACTGCCAAGTCGCAGCCCAACGGGTGGCTTCCCTTAGACAGCCCATGGACCCAACCACTGCTGCCAAGTCGCAGCCCCACGGATGGCTTCCCTCAGCCAGCCCGTGGGCCCGACCACGGCCGCCAAGTCACAGCACCACTGGAGGCTTCCTTCAGCCAGCCCGTGGGCCCGACCACTGCTGCCAAGTCACAGGACCACGGGTGGCGTCCTTCAGCCAGCCCGTGGGCCCGACCACTGCCGCCAAGTCACAGGACAACGGGTGGCATCCTTCAGCCAGCATGGGGGCCCGACCACTGCCGCCAAGACGCAGCCACCCGGGTGGCGTCCTTCAGCCAGCACGTGGGCCCGACCACTGCCGCCAAGTCGCAGCCCCACTGGTGGCTGTCTTAAGCCAGCCCGTTGGACCGACCACTGCCACCACGTCGCAGCCCCACGGATGGCGTCCTTCAGACAGCCCGTGGGCTCGACCACTGCCACCAAGTCGCAGCCCCGTGGATGGCGTCCTTCAGCCAGCCCGTGGGCCTGGTCGCTCGTGGTACGCTCATTCTTGAGGTCTAATGACTGCCTTTGCAGCTCCTCTCTTTTTCGTCAGCCGTGGGAGACAGGAACTCTGCCGTCTTCCTCTGACGCCGTTTTATCCCGTCTCTCCTCCCGTCAGGGTCGAACCTCTCCATGTCCCCTCATTTGACCCCAGGGTCAATCATGAGGCCCTCCTTATCTAGGCCTTTTCGGCACTGTAAACAACATGCCGGGGTACCCCGACGACTCGCTCGGGGCGCCCCGCTCTTTCCCGAACATTATACATTCATACAGTCCACATTTACCCTTCATAGGCGCGATTACACCTTTGAATCTCTTAGCCGCGGCGAGCGTCATCTGAAGGTTTTCGATTTGGTGGAGTTCTCCCATTGCTTTTAAGCCGTCAATGCAAAACATGTCATGTACCAGTCGTGTCATACCCTTCAGATCTTGGAGACTCACTGACGGCCCTACGAGAAGCCTCCCTGTCAGCTTCCGCATATAAGTGTGTTTATTGCCATGGCGTTTTTCGAGAAGGGCCCAGGGTCTTTCATGCCCTGCCTTCTGAGTTTCCATCGCGAGGCAACTCCTTAAGTTTTCCTTCATGGGCCCACTATATACGTCTCTATTTCCTCATTCTGCATAGCAGTTTTGATAGTCCCGACCTGTGAGGGTGCGGGGGACAGGAGTGAGATTATTTCCTCCCCCTGGTTCGGAGGTTCCAATGAGACAGGGCAGATTTGGTTCAGAAGGGGCCGTTGCCTGTCCAGTAGATCTCAAGGCGGCGGGGGACGGGAGTGAGATTATTTCCTCCCCCTGGTTCGGAGGTTCCAATGAGACACGGCAGATTTGGTTCAGAAGGGCCCGTTGCCTGTCCAGTAGATGTCAAGGCCGCAGGGACGGAGTGACTTTATTTCCTTCCCTGGTTCGGAGGTTCTAACGCAAGGAGCAGATTCGGTTCAGAAGAGGCCGTTGCCTGTTCATTAGATATGGATGAGTTCTTTCCACTCTGTAACAGTTTTACAGTTTCCGCCAGGGCCTACATCATTGTCGTCACATTGCACAGTGTCGTGCCGCCGGTGCACGGGAGGCGGGCGGCGAACACACACAAGTCCGCCGGTGCACGGGAGTCGGGGGGAACGCACAAACAAGGCCGCTGGTGCACGGGGGGCGGGCGGCACACACACACACAAGGCCGCTTGTGTACGGGAGGCGGGCAGCACACACACAAGGCCGCCGATGCACGGGAGGCGGGCACACACACAAGGCCGCTGGTGCACGGGAGGCGGGCAGCACACACCTAAGCCCGCCGGTGCACGGGGGGCGGGCGGCACACACACAAGGCCGCCGGTGCACAGGGGGCGGCACACACACACAAAGCCGCTGGTGCACGGGAGGCGGGCAGCACACACACAAGGCCGCTGGTGCACGGGAGGCGGGCAGCACACACAAGGCCGCCAGTGCACGGGAGGCAGGCGGCAACACACACAAGGCCGCCGGTGCACAGGGAGGCAGGCAGCACACACACAAGGCCGCCGGTGCACGGGAGGCGGGCAGCACACACACAAGGCCGCTGGTGCACAGGGGGCGGGCGGTACACATACACACAAGGCCGCCGGTGCACGGGAGGCGGGCGGCACACACACACAAGGCCGCCGGTGCACAGGGGGCGGGCGGCACACACACACAAGGCCGCTGGTGCACGGGAGGCGGGCGGCACACACACACAAGGCCGCCGGTGCACGGGAGGCGGGCAGCACACACACAAGGCCGCCGGTGCACAGGGGCGGCGGCACACACACACAAGCCGCCGGTGCACAGGAGGCAGGCACACACACCTAAGGCCGCTGGTGCACGGGAGGCGGGCAGCACACACACAAGGCCACCGGTGCACGGGAGGCGGGCAGCACACACACAAGGCCGCTGGTGCACAGGGAGGCGGGCAGCACACACACAAGGCCGCCGGTGCACAGGAGGCGGGCAGCACACACACACACAAGGCCGCTGGTGCACAGGAGGCGGGCAGCACACACACAAGGCCGCTGGTGCACGGGAGGCGGGCAGCACACACACACTAGGCCGCCGGTGCACAGGAGGCCGGCGGCACACACACACAAGGCCGCCGGTGCACGGGAGGCGGGCGGCACACACACACAAGGCCGCTGGTGCACGGGAGGCGGGCAGCACACACACACTAGGCCGCCGGTGCACAGGAGGCAGGCGGCACACACACACAAGGCCGCCGGTGCACGGGAGGCGGGCGGCACACACACACAAGACCGCCGGAGACGGGCGGCACGCAGAGGTCCGCGGGCGACACACACATGGTCCGCGGGCAGCACACAGAGGTCCGCGGGCGACACACACATGGTCCGCGGGCGGCACACACAGGTCCGCGGGCGACACACACATGGTCCGCGGGCGGCACACACATGGTCCGCGGGCGGCACACACAGGTCCGCGGGCGACACACACATGGTCCGCGGGCGACACACACATGGTCCGCGGGCGGCACACATGGTCCGCGGGCGGCACACAGAAGGTCCGCGGGCGACACACACCTGGTCCGCGGGCGGCACACAGAGGTCCGCGGGCGACACACATGGTCCGCGGGCGACACCCCCCGGGGCCGCAGGCGGCACACAGAAGTCCGCAGGCGACACACACAAGGTCCGCAGGCGGCACACAGTCCGCGGGCGACACATGGTCCCCGGCCGGCACACAGAGGTCCGCGGGAGTCACACACATGGTCCGCGGGCGGCACACAGAGGTCCGCGGGCGACACACACATGGTCCGCGGGCTACTCGCACATGGTCCGCGGGCGGCACACACATGGTCCGCGGGCAGCACACATGGTCCGCAGGCGGCACACAGAGGTCGCAGGCGACACACATGGTCCGCGGGCGCACACACAGGTCCGCGGGCGACACACACATGGTCCGCAGGCGCTTTACATGGTCCGCAGGCGGCACACACATGGTCCGCGGGCGGCACACATGGTCCGCGGGCGGCACACAGGTCCGCAGGCGACACACACATGGTCCGCAGGCAGCACACACAGGTCCGCGGGCGACACACATGGTCCGCGGGCGGTACACACAGGTCCGCGGGCGACACACATGGTCCGCAGGCAGCACACAGGTCCGCAGGCGACACACATGGTCCGCAGGCGGCACACAGAGGTCGCCTGCGACACACATGGTCCGCAGGCAGCACGCATAGGTCCGCAGGCGGCACACAGAGGTCCGCGGGCAGCACGCACACAGGTCCGCAGGCAGCACACACATGGTCCGCAGGCGGCACACAGAGGTCCGCAGGCGGCACACACAGGTCCGCGGGCGGCACACAGAGGTCCGCAGGCGACACACACATGGTCCGCGGGCGGCACACATAAGTCCACAGAGGTCCGCGGGACGCACGCACACACGACCGCGCTCAGCACACACATGGTCCGCAGGCGGCACAGAGGTCCGCAGGCAGCACGCACACAGGTCCGCGGGCAGCACGCACACAGGTCCGCGGGCGGCACGCACACAGAGGGCCGCGGGAGGAGGGCGGTTTCCGCCCTTCTCCCACACAAGACGGTGTCAAGATCACTTCCACTGTCTTCTTCGTCACTAAGACCACTAATGAATTCACGTTTTGACTGTTACCGCAACTGCGGTGATTTCAATAATGTTGACCTGGAGAATGAGACACCCGCACGTCGACACGAACCTTTATTTTGATCCTGTTCGGTCAAAACCTGGAACACAATTTGTGGCTACTAGGACAAAGAACAAGTCAACTAATATGGCATTATAATGACAGAACAGGGGCGACGTATTTACATATGTGACACGAGAGCGAGTTAACTTACGTGCTTCGGGCTCTCGGACTCGGACAAACTCAGACAGAAAGGATATCCATGTGGATAGTACCAATTCTTGACACCGTCTGCTACCTTTTCTCCCTTGTAGCTCACCCTCAGGGACTCTGTCGCCCCTTACGTGAGTCACCCTCAGGACCTTATGTAAGCATTCACTACATTAACCCTGCATTAACCCTATGCGATAAGACCGGTGAACGCGTAAACATCAACCAATGACCTCTGACCCGACACTCTCTCCCTCACTCTGTCTCTCTCTCTCTCTGTCTCTTTCACTCTATCTTTGTCTCTCTGAATGGCGGTAACACACACATACATACATTTACATATATAAGCCTTTGTTGTATTGGCAAAACCTACGCCACCCTCTCTCTCTCTCTCTCTCTCTCTCTCTCTCTCTCCGTCGCGTACAGGTCGGGGCCGGCGATAAATGGCTTTCCAATATTTACACAAACACAAGTAGATCAGCGGTAATCCATCGGCAAACGTTTATTATTACTCCGGAAAATACTAACTTGCATTTTTTGGCCACACGTCCCCGGGAGTTGCAATTTGTGTGTGGGGGGATGAGGGGGATATGTATGGGGGGAGGGAAGGGCGTGTAGGTGTGTGTGTGTGTGTGTGTGTGTGTGTGTAAGAGAGAAAGAATGAGATTGATTGATTATTTTTTTTATTCACAAACAGTATCTACAATTGAGAGAGAGAGAGAGAGAGAGAGAGAGAGAGAGAGAGAGAGAGAGAGAGAGAGACACACACACACACACACACACACACACACACACACACACACGCACACGGAGTAAGGGAAGGGAAGCAGGTGGAGGGTAACACAGGTGCTGGCCCAATAAATATTCCAATCCTCGCCTGCCCTGTTTCCGTCCCCGACACTGCCGCGCGCCACAGGAACTATACGTGTGAAGGCCAGCCGCCGGTGAACCCATGGCCAGACCCGCACCCACCGCACTCACCAACACCCCCATCACCACAGCCTCTCCCATCTCTTCATCACACCTTCTCCACTCTCTCCTCCCCTCATCTGTCCCTTCCCCAAATTCTCTCAGCTTCCTCTTCTTTCCCCTTGTAAGCGCGGTGACCAGCGCTTGTTGAGTGAGTGCCAAGGATGACTGAAACCGCTGTGTCGAACTCACGTCACGGTTTATTGTACAGTGGTCAAACCTGCAAGCCGATATCATGAAACATTACAATGTGAGGTACACTACACCTTATCTCTACATTTTCCGGGATGGGGCAAATCCCTACAGTCCGACATATGAACATGAATGTAAACTTTATCCTTATATTCCGTGGCAGGACAACCCGTACCACTCGTCGTTAACATGAATGTACTTGTACACTTGTGGGAGGCAGAATAACCTTAGACGTTAAGGAAATGTATTACAATATTGTGGAATCAGGAGATACTTAGACGCTAGACGATAACAGAGAAAGAGATACATACACATTGCGGGGTTAGTCAGATTACTCCTTCCAGTTCCATCAACGCCGTGTTAACAGTATGAACGCCAGCCTGCTACTACCTTGACCTCCGTTCAGCCCGCCATCGGGATGACGGTTCCCTATTGACACTCAAGCCTCGAGTAATGGCCTACGCCTCCACCACATTAACCCCTTAACCCTACGTTACCCTACATTAATCCTAGGAGGCATTACCCTTTGACCCTAGTGGGTCAATATATGGGCGAAGACGGTCCTGATAAGCGCGTCGACGCGTAAACATACACCACTGACCTTTAACCCTTTCCGCGGCGCCGCGTACACCGGCGGCACCGCGGCTACACTCCCCCCTTGATTGCGCGCGGGCGGCGTAAACAACCAAAAAAAAAAGGGCAACCAGCAGCCATCAGGCGTCAGCGTGCAGCGGCCGAAGGCGAGGGCGGAGAGGAAGCGACATCACCCTCGAGTAGACAGAGTTTGACGACGGGGCGAACGAGAGTCCCTGAACCGGTGCGAAGGCGGACCCTCCGAACCAAACCATCGGAACCCGGGAAGACCTGAAGAACCCTGCCAAGACGCCAATGGTTACGCGGCAGGAGGGGTTCGGTGAGGAGGACGAGGTCGCCGACGCGCAGGTTGCGGGCGGGAGCAATCCGGCGTTGACGCATGCGGAGGGTGTGGAGATATTCCGCCCGCCAGCGGACCCAGAACCGATCAGCCAGGGCCTGAGCATGTGTCCAACGGCGGCGGAAAGTGTCACCCAAGGAACGCTCTTCCCGGGGTAAGTGGAAACCAGCCCCGACACGCAGAAGATGGTCAGGAGTAAGCGCCGCAGGCTCAGAAGCATCACCCGGGGAGGCTGTAAGGGGGCGGCTATTGAGAGTAGCCTCGACCTCACAAAACAACGTGCGCAGCCGGTCGTCGTCAAGACGCTGGGTGCCAATGATGGAGGACAGGATCTTGCGGACAGAACGGATCTGTCGTTCCCACACGCCGCCCATGTGCGAGGCGGTAGGCGGCAGGAAGACCCACTCGATGGCCCTCCGATGTAAGGTTTCCTCCACCCTGGCGTCGTCCCGCCAGCCCCGGGCCGCGGCGTGGAGATCCTTGGCAGCCCGCTGGAAGTTGGTCCCCATGTCGGAGAACAGTTTCGCCGGGGGGCCGCGCCGGGCAATGAAGCGCATGAGGGCGTTGAGGAAAGCGGCAGCATCGAGAGAATCCAGGACCTCTAAATGCGCCGCACGGGAGCTGAGGCAGGTGAAGACGCAGCCGAAACGCTTCACCGATCGCCGCATACAAGTGACACCGAACGGGCCGAAACAGTCGACCCCGGTGTGAGTGAAGGGTGGGTTGCCAGCAGCGATCCGTTCCACCGGCAACTCGCCCTGGCGTTGCACCAGCGGCCTGCTGTTCACCCGGCGACAAACGAAACAGTTACGCAGGAGCCGGTCGATCAAGGGGCGGCCCGCGACCACCCAGTACTGGCCACGTAAGCATGCCAGGGTATGTTCTCTCCCGGGTGCCGCGCCAAGAAGATGTGGACGTCCCGGACAATCAGGGCCGTCACATGGTGAGTCTTAGGGAGGAAGAGGGGCATCGTGGGAGTAGGTATCCGAGGCGTCAAACGCCGACCCCCACGCGAAGAAGGCCCTGGGTGTCGAGAGTTGGTTCCAACCTATAGAGTGTGTTCCTCTTGGTGAGTCTGCCACGTCGGAGAGCCGCGATGTCGTCCTGGAGGTGGGCCCTTTGCACATATTTGAGGATGGCCGTCCGGGCCGGCTGGAGCTCGGTCACTGCAAGGCGGGAACCCGGGCCGCTGGGGCGACCCTCCTTGATCCAGACAGCAAACCGGCGGAGCCGGGCTACAGCCCGTTGTAAGGCGTACCAGGACGAATAACGGGACAGAAGCTGGTCAATCGTAGTTGGCATCTGCGCCTCCATTGTGAGGGTGGTAACGTCCCGCTTCACCTCCGGGTCATTGTCGAGGTCTACCGCGGGGTCACCCGGAAGTAAAGGCCAGGAGTCCAAGGGCAAGCGTAGGAAAGCGGGGCCATGTCTCCACCGTCCACCCGTTAACAGCACTTGCGCAGGCAGTCCTCGTGTGGCGTCGTCAGCCGGGTGTTCTTCGGATCTCACGTGACGCCATTGTGGAGGGGAAGACAGGCGGTGGATAGTCCCGAGGCGGTTCGCCACAAAGGTGTGGAAACACCGAGAGGGGCTGGCAATGTATTGGAGGACAATCATACTGTCCGTCCAGAAGGAGGAGCTTTCAATTGGGAGAGAGATTTCCCCTCGGAGCTTCGCGTCAGAGCTAACCGCCAGGACGGCTGCGCAGAGCTCCAATCGTGGTATGGAGGTCGTTTTGATAGGGGCCAATCGCGTACGTGCTGCAATAAAATTGCAATGCACGAATCCGACGTCGTCCTGGAGACGCACGTATGACACGACAGCGTATGCTTTGGTCGAGGCATCACAAAAGTGGTGGAGTTGGGCATCCATGAGTCGGCCGAAGCGGGGGGGTAGAAGGTAACGGGCGATGCGAAAATCCTCCAGCTCCCGGAGCTCCGCCAACCAAAGAATCCACCTGTCCTCTGTCGCCTTTGTGAGTCGTACATCCCATCCCTCTTTTCGACGTACTTCGTCCTGGAATATCATCTTCGCCCGTATGGTAAAGGGAGCCAGGAAGCCCAACGGGTCAAACACTGAGCTCATGGCGCTGAGAACGCCTCTTTTCGTGTGTGGTTTGTTGGGCGGAACACCGCGATACGCAAGCTGTCATCCTCCAAGTCCCACAGGACCCCAAGAGCCCTGTCCACCGGCAACTCATCCCTAGCAAGATCAATACCCTTAACACGGGCACTCCTTTCAACCTGAGGGATCGTGACCATTACCCTGGCGGAGCTGGACATCCATTTCGTTAGGCGGAACCCCCCCCGCCGCAAGTCCTCTTGCAAGTCCCGGACGCATCTCGTTGCCTCAACTTCGGACTTGACGGACAGCAAGAGATCATCAACGTAGAAGCACCGCCCTACCTTGCGCGACGTTACCTCCTCCCTGCAGGGTCTTCCGAAGCGCAAAGGCACACGCGGGGCTCCACACCCCGCCGAACAGGTGGCGAGTCATGCGGTACAGGACAGGCGGCCTGTCGACGTCCCCACGCGGCCACCACAGGAACCTTAGGACATCTCGGTCCCGCGGTGTCACCAATACCTGATGAAACATGGCCTCAATATCTGCGGATAAGGCCAGCCAGCCTCCCTAAAACGGGTAAGATGCCCTGAAGATCATTCATCATGTCGGGCCCTTGCATGACTCGCATGTTGAGCGCAACTCCCTTGTACACCGCCGCGCAGTCGAAGACAATGCGCGTCTTCTCGGGTTTAGTTGGGCTGAGCACCGGGTGGTGCGGGAGATACCACGTTCTCCCCAGAGGGCCCTTCTGGTCCATGACTTCTTCAGCGTATCCTTTCGCTATGAGACTTTCCATTTCTTCCACGTATCGTTTCCTGAGGTGTTCGTTACGCTGCAGTCTAGCTCGTAGCCCAGCCAGACGCCGTAAAGCCATGGCGGAGTTATCTGGTAATGCAGGTTCCTTGTCCCTGAAGGGTATCGGGAACTGGTAATGGCCCATGGTCTTCGCTCCCTCCTTTTCCCACAGTTCGACAACGAGCTGGTCCTCTACCGACCTCCCCCGTTGCTCCGGATCCTCTCGATCGTCCACTTCCCAAAACTGCCGCAGGGCCCTTTCAGAACACGGATCCGGGATCTTCGTCGTTTCTTCCACGAAAGCGTTAAAGCTTGTTGAGGACTGTCGGCTCCGTTGCAGCGGACCATTTATCGCCCAGCCCAACTTTGTCCTGACCGCAAAGGGTTCCCCGTCCCGCCCTCTTCGGACTTCCAGTGGAGTCAAGGCCAGGGGGGCGTCCTGACCGATCAACAACTCCACGGAGAGGTGCTCGGCACGTTTATGCATGGATGCCAAGTCCTTAAGATGTTCCCAGAGAGCAGCCATGGCAGGGTCCGCCTTGGCCTCCGTCAAGCCGTCAGGAAACGAGTCTACAACGAGGACCCCAGTCAGTCTGACCGGTGTTGGCCTCCTCCCGAACAAACCGGTGACCACAAGTTCGACACTAGGGCTGTTTGGACTTCTTGTTGTAGAAGAGTGGAAAGCACAATCGTTTCTCTTCCCTCTCGTACTCCCAATCTGTCAACAATACGCCTCACACAGAATGAGCGGGTACTACCCGAGTCCAGCAGTGCACAAGTCTCCACCCCCGTTGCCGTCACCCCAGCAGTCAATACCACCGGCACTATAGGTAACACGTTTCCTGTCGTCGGTGCCGTGGTGTGAGCGACGTAGCCTTCCTGGTCTAGTCAATTCCCGCTTGCCCGCAGAGACCTCAGCCGACACGCGTTGCCCTGGTGTCGCACCTCCCCTTCGCGGTCTAGCTTCCGCTGCGGTTTCGTGAAGCCACTTGGAATGTCGGCCCCGACAGTTCTCTATCTCACAAACCTGTGCTCTGAAATCCCTCACCACATGAGTCTCGAAGGCACAGAAAGCACTTACCCTGCGCCCTCACAACCCTCTTACGGTGCTCGACAGGTATCAGCCGGAAAATCGTACACGAGGAGAGTGCATGAATGTCACCATAAGCGACATCCGTCGTTGCCGAACCTGCCTCCTTCCATCCTCCCCAGGTTCTACCTTGTGTTACAAAGACTGGCACTTTGGCTTCCCGCCTTGCCCGTAGGCTTTCCCTTGCTTGTCGGCGGCCTCCTTGCCGTTGTCAGTCTCCCCCCCACTTAGTTTCCGTAACTCGGCGCCGTGTCTTTCCGTCAAAAGGAGGTTGTTTTCAACTCTCTTAGTCTCCTTCTTCATGAAGTGTAAAACGTCCGTAATCCGTTGGGGCCGGCTGCCCCTCTTCCCTGTCCATCGAGAATTCCAACGGGTCTGCATCGCCCTATCCAGCCGAAGGAGAATGTCTCTGATAGTGGGTGTATTGTCGATATCCGAAAGCTGACCAATGTTTTCCGCAAAGGAGATGTATGACGTCAGTTGGGAACACATTTGGGAGAGGGCCTGATAGTCGTTCTCAGAAATCGTTGGTCCTCTAATCAATCTCTCCCTCGCATGATGCATATAAACTCTCTCATCGCCGAATCGTTCGTCCAAGATCTTCAAGGCCGAAGCGAGGCCCTGTTCCGACGACAGCGCCATGCAATGCGCTATGGTAGCCGTACCTCCAGGCGCAGTTGGTGTACAGCTGGTTGAGTTTATGCATGTCTGACGTCGATGTCTCGAGGACGAATTCCTGGAACTGCCTCTTGAACGCCCAGTAGTCCTCAACACTGCCCGCATAGAGAGTGGGAAGCTTCGCCTGCATCATGCGCACTGTTTCAAGTAGAGTTCCACCGCTCCGGTTTTGTCCTTCTTTTCTTACGTCGTTTGGTCTGGGGCTCTGGGACTTACCCGACGTCTCTTCCCGCGTCTTTCCGCATCACTCGTGGATCTGGACCTAGATCCTACCCGTCGGTCTCGACGGGCCTCGCGACAGGTCCTTTGGCTTCCCCGGCCCCTGGTTTTGGCGCACCGGTGCCTCCTCCTCGTCATCGGAGGTTGTACCTCCTCCCTCTACGTCGTTGCGGGTTCGTGGGCCTCCTCGGTCCGCCCCGATGAGAAGACCCTGCTTTGCGCGCCTCCCGTGGGTTGGTTGCACAACGCGCCCAAAGTCGCGTCCCGTGTATCTTTCCTCTTTCGAGGACCCTGCATATTCTCCGTCTGTGTTGATAGGTCGTACAACGCGCCCAATGTCGCGTCCCGTGTATCTTTCCTCTTTCGAGGACCCTGCATATTCTCCGTCTGTGTTGGTAGGTTGTACAACGCGCCCAATGTCGCGTCCCGTGTATCTTTCCTCTTTCGAGGACCCTGCATATTCTCCGTCTGGGTTGACCGGGATCATAACGAGCCCAATGTCGCGTCCCGTGTTTATTTCCTCATTCGAGGACCCTGCATATTCTCCGTCTGGTTTGGTAATGTGCATAACGCGCCCACTGTCGCGTCCCGTGTTTATTTCCTCATTCGAGGACCCTGCATATTCTCCGTCTGGTTTGGTAGTGTGCATAACGCGCCCACTGTCGCGTCCCGTGTTTATTTCCTCATTCGAGGACCCTGCATATTCTCCGTCTGTCTCTTGATGTGTTGTGTCGGTACGGTCCACCCTTATGAAACGTTCCTCCCTCATCCATCGGTTCAACCGGTCGTCTATCATCGTTGCGACTAAGCGTGCCAACTCCCCTCCAGGCACAGAGTCAGCGGCGGGCATAACTCCTCCTGCAAGGGGTTGTTCGCGGGCGGGTTCGGTGGCGGGTTCGGTTGGCTTAGGCCCGGAGGTGTCGTCCGTCACGTGCAGAGGGGCCGAGGGTTCGCGGCTTCCCAGTAACACCGGTGTCAAGGGAGCACCGCTAGATTCATCATCGCGAGCGCCGAACGCCGGGTGCGCGTCGCTAGAGGCGTTAGACTCCTCCCCTTCCCCGTTGGAAAGTGGGCTGGATGCCCCGTCTGTCTTACCTTGTGACATCACTGCGGGCATATGACGGTCGGTGTCGTTTTCGTGTTCTTGATGTCTTACTTCCGTCTTGCACAGGCGGCGTGCGTTGGGGGTTCACTCCCCTCCCCCCTTTTCCAACACACGACCCCGAACACCAAACACTCGACGTCACTTCCGTAGGTTTTTTACCATACCCACACAGAACCGCTTCCACAACACCACACGAATCCGTCAGTGCCCGTCACACGAACCAGTCAGTGACACTCCCGTAGGTTTTTTCACACCCACACAGAACCGCTACCACTACACACGAAACCGTCAGTGCCCGCCACACGAAACAATCAGTGACACTCCCGTAGGTTTTTCCATACCCACACAGAACCGCTACTACTACACACGAAACCGTCAGTGCCCGCCACACGAAACAATCAGTGACACCTCCGTAGATTTTACCATACCCACGCCGACGCCGAACCGACGGGCAACCTGGGGCGTGTAGTCCTTCCTCGAGCCATTCCGTTCCCTCAGCGTCCGGCGCCCTCGTACCGCTGTCCTGTTGCAACTCACTCAATCCATCCCGTTTGGCGGCATCACAAACCCTTTGTGTTTGACTGTAAGCGCGGTGACCAGCGCTTGTTGAGTGAGTGCCAAGGATGACTGAAACCGCTGTGTCGAACTCACGTCACGGTTTATTGTACAGTGGTCAAACCTGCAAGCCGATATCATGAAACATTACAATGTGAGGTACACTACACCTTATCTCTACATTTTCCGGGATGGGGCAAATCCCTACAGTCCGACATATGAACATGAATGTAAACTTTATCCTTATATTCCGTGGCAGGACAACCCGTACCACTCGTCGTTAACATGAATGTACTTGTACACTTGTGGGAGGCAGAATAACCTTAGACGTTAAGGAAACGTATTACAATATTGTGGAATCAGGAGATACTTAGACGCTAGACGATAACAGAGAAAGAGATACGTACACAATGCTGGTATAGTAAGATAACTACTTCCACTTCAAACAACGCCGAGTTAACTTTATTAACGCCAGCCTGCTACTACCTTGTCCTCCGTTCAGCCCGCCATCGGGATGACGGTTCCCTGTTGACACTCAAGCCTCGAGTAATGGCCTACGCCTCCACCACATTAACCCCGTAACCCCACGTTACCCTACATTAATCCTAGGAGGCATTACCCTTTGACCCTAGTAGGTCCAATATATGGGCGAAGACGGTCCTGATAAGCGCGTCGACGCGTAAACATACACCACTGACCTTTAACCCTTTCCGCGGCGCCGCGTACACCGGCGGCACCGCGGCTACACCCCTTCCCCAGTTCATAGCCTTCTCCTTACCTCCCCCTCTCTCCATCCTTACAGCCTCTTGCACCCCATCCCCACAGACTCTGGCATCTCCCTCCACTGTCTTCCATTACAGCTTCTCCACTCTCTCCTCCCCTCATCTGTCCCTTCCCAAAATTCTCTCAGCTTCCTCTTCTTTCCCCTTCCCCAATGCACAGCCTTCTCCTTACCTCCCCCTCTCTCCATCCTTACTGCCTCTTGCACCCCATCACCACAGACTTTCGTATCTCCCTCCAGTGTCTTCCATCACATCTTCTCCCCTCTCTCCTCCCCTCATCTGTCCCTTCTCCAGATCCTCACAGCTTTCTCTCCTTTCTCCTTCTCCAATTCACAGCCTTCTCCAGTTCTTCTTACCTCCCCCCTCTCTCTCATCCTTACAGCCTCTTGCACCCCCTTCCACTCTCCCATTCACCGCTACCCACCGCCAGCCACTCACCCAGCCATCCGCTCTCAGCCAGACGGGACAGATATAGTAGTAGTAGTAGTAGTAGTAGCAGTAGACCATTCACACAGACATCTACGTAGCAGCCGACACAGTCACACACAGCCATCCGCCGCTACCCACCAGCCTACGCACTCACCCACACGCCTCATACACCTCCCAGTCACACACACACACACTTGCCCCAACTCAGTCATCCACCACCAAACCCAACCACACGCACACACGCACCCAGTCAGTCAACCAGCCCCTATAGCTACACTCACTCACCCAGCCAGACACTGCCAAACCCAGCCACACACACAGTCAGCCAGCCGCACACACACACACACAGAAAGTCAGCCAGCCAATCACACACACACACACACACACACACACACACAGACGCACACACAGCACGCCCCGTCACACTAATAAGAGACTAAACCAATTTTTTCGCATATATGAGTAACCACACACATATTACTATATAGGGCTTAATGACCAAACAGCTGTAGAAGTACTAGTAAATCAATCCACCTGTGCGATAGCAGTGAATCAAGACACCTGTGAGATAGTGATAGGAGTTAATGAAGACACCTGTAAGATAGTAATAGTAGTGATAGTAGGGAAGGAAGGAAGGTGTCATAGTCTTTCCATTTTAGTGAGTCCTTTGAGGTGTGGTAGTGTGGGTGTCTCAAGCTAGCTGCGTTGCTCTCTCTCTCTCTCTCTCTCTCTCTCTCTCTCTCTCTCTCTCTCTCTCTCTCTCTCTCTCTCTCTCTCTCTCTCTCTCTCTCTCTCTCTCTCTCTCTCTCTCTCTCTCTCTCTCTCTCTCTCTCTCTCTCTCTCTCTCTCTCTCTCTCTGTGTGTGTGTGTTCCTTCGCCTCTTCAATCTCCTTTTCCTTTTCTTTTTCTCTTCCCTTTCATTTCTCCTTATCCCGGACATCACATTTGCCTTGTCGCATCCTCCGCCTTTCATTCTCCGTCCCTCGCTACTTCCATCCTTCCTTCCTTCCCTCCTCTCCTCTCTTTTATTCCTCCTATCGCTCAGCATCCAATTTCCTCTTCCTCTCTCTCCTTCCTCTCATTTTTCCTCTCTTTCCCACTCTGTTCCTCTCAATATCTTTTACATTATAATTTCTCATGTTCTGACTTTTTTACCACACCACACATGATACGGAAGAGTTGCCCGGCGCGGTGTCCCTGTCATCCTATTACTTGGCAGGGCCGCACAAGCCACGCTGCCGCCAGGGTCCAGAGAATATTTCTTTCTCTGGACCCTGGCTGCCACAACGCACGATGTACACACGCTCTTTAGTCCTCAGAAAATTAATCTCTGGTAGAATTATGTGCTCTTATCATTTGATTACGTGCATACAATATAACCCTATATGTTCTTGTGTTCTTATCTTGGCCACAGGTTTCCCTCAGGGGTTTGCAAGCGTTCAAGGGTGCTTAGATGTCTGTCATATATGTATTCTCTCCATAAAGGAACTGCAGCTTCATTCCTGTACAGATAAGAAAAGGAGATAATAGTGCAGAGAAGAGGAGGAGGAGGAGAGTGATAGATAGAGAGGAGGAAAAGGAAAAAACACAGGAAGAGGAGAGAGAGAGAGAGAGAGAGGGAGAGAGAGAGTTTAC
Organism: Eriocheir sinensis; assembly: GCF_024679095.1. Classification (NCBI taxonomy): domain Eukaryota; kingdom Metazoa; phylum Arthropoda; class Malacostraca; order Decapoda; family Varunidae; genus Eriocheir; species Eriocheir sinensis. The sequence continues at coordinate 1,842,441 of NC_066528.1, read as the reverse complement.
GACGTGAGGATGAGGAGGAAGAGTCGGTAGAGGAAGTAGAGGAGAGCAGAGAGCGTCGGGGCCCAGTGGTCAGCGACGCTACTTTCATCCAAGCGGCGCCGAGATCCCAGCATCCCTCCCAGCACCACATTCCTACCAGCCTCCTTTCATCCTCCTCCAGTCCCCTCAGCCTCGTCTCATCTCCCCTTCCTCCCAAACACAGCCTCCTTGTAACCCCCTCACCCAGCCACCGAAAAAAACAGCAGACTATATATCAACAAAACAACTCTTTGTGACAGTATAATTAATCTCTAAACTCGAAATGGATAATAATTGACGGTATTTGATATTGTTGCCTGCATATTATTGATACTGATGATTGTTTCCCATGCGTAGGCTACATTATCCACGAACTCGGACACGCCGTGGGACTTGGGTGAACAGACTACCGTAGGGGATGTTGCAGTGGTGGTTGTACTAACATGAACAACGCAAGACAGGTTGTGAAATAGCAGCTGTGTTTGTTGTAGTCAGCTGAACGTAGCGAGCCAGGCAGACAGTAGTAGTAGTATTAGAAGTATTATCATTATTATTATTATTATTATTATTATAATTATTATTATTATTATTATTATTATTATTAGTAGTAGTAGTAGTAGTAGTAGTAGTAGTAGTAAGGGGGATCTAGACGTAATAGATGATGGGTGATTTAGTGTCAGGTAGTATTAGTGATATGGTTGCATGCCACAGTCATTAGCGAACAGAGTTGGGGCTAATGACCTCCAAGCTATGGAGCCCTCCATGATTTTGTGTCGGGAAAATAAACATGGGTGGAGGTATCATTTATGTTGTATTGTAGTTGTAGTTGCAGTTGTAGTAGTAGTAGTAGTAGTAGTAGGTCGTAATGATCAAGGGAAAGCAAGAACATGTGGGAAATATCTACTTCCTGTGTGTGTGTGTGTGTGTGTGTGTGTGTGTGTGTGTGTGTCTCTCTCTCTCTCTCTCTCTCTCTCTCTCTCTCTCTCTCTCGTACAGGTCGGGTCCGGCGATAAATGGCTTTCCAATATTTACACAAACACAAGTAGATCAGCGGTAATCCATCGGCAAACGTTCATTATTACTCCGGAAAATACTAACTTGCATTTTTTGGCCACACGTCTCCGAGAACTGGAATTTGTGTGTGTGGGGGGTATGTATGGGGGAGGGGAGGGCGTGTGTGTGTGTGTGTGTGTGTGTGTGTGTGTGTGTGTGTGTGTGTGGGTGTGAGTGAGCGAGAGAGAGAGAGAGAGAGAGAGAGAGAGAGAGAGGGAACACACACACACACACACACACACACACACACACACACGGAGGAGGGTAAGGGAAGCAGGTGGAGGGTAACACAGGTGCTGGCCCAATAAATATTCCAATCCTCGCCTGCCCTGTTTCCGTCCCCGACACTGCCGCGCGCCACAGGAACTATACGTGTGAAGGCCAGCCCCCGGTGAACCCATGGCCAGACCCGCACCCACACCCACCAACCTACCCCCCATCACTACATCCTCTCCCATCTCTTCATCACATCTTCTCCACTCTCTCCTCCCCCCATCTGTCCCTTCCCCAAATTCTCTCAGCTTCCTCTTCTTTCCCCTTCCCCAATTCATAGCCTTCTCCTCACCCCCCCCCCCTCTCTCCATCCTTACCGCCTCTTGCACCCCATCAACACAGCCTCTGGCATCTCCTTCCACTGTCTTCCATTACAGCTTCTCCACTCTCTCCTCCCTTCATCTGTCCCTTCCCTAAATCCCCACAGCTACCTCTCCTTTATCTTTCTCCAATTCACAGCCTTCTCCAGTTCTCCTTACCTCCCCCCTCTCTCCCATTCTTACAGCCTCTTGCACCCCTTTCCCACCCACCCATCCACCGCTACCCACCAACCTAGCCACCCACACACCCATCCACCCTCAGCCAGGCGGGACAGATATAGCAGTAGTAGTAGTAGTAGTAGTAGTAGTTGTAGTAATAGTAGTTATACTAGTAGTCTACAAACACACACACATACACACACACACACACACACACACACACACACACTGAACCAACACCTTTGCATTCTAAGTATCACCACACACCTTAAGGCTTACCATATAGGGCTGGGTGATGAAACCGCTGAAGTACTAGTAAATGAATCCACCTGTGTGATAGTGAATGAGACACCTGTGAGATAGTGATAGGAGTTAATGAAGACGCCTGTAAGATAGTAACAGTGATAGCAGTGAAGGAGGACTCTATAGTAGTTTCTATTTTAGCGAGTCATTTGAGGTGTGGTCGTGTGGCTGTCTGTCTCAAGCTAGATGCGTTGCCCTCTCTCTCTCTCTCTCTCTCTCTCTCTCTCTCTCTCTCTCTCTCTCTCTCTCTCTCTCTCTCTCTCTCTCTCTCTCTCTCTCTCTCTCTCTCTCTCTCTCTCTCTCTCTCTCTCTCTCCTTGTCCTCCTTCGCCTCTTCAATCTTCTCTTCCTTTTCTTTTTTCTTCCCTTTCCCGGACATCACATTTTCCTTGTCGCATCCTCCGCCTTTCATTCTCCGTCCCTCGCTGCTTCCTTCCTTCCTTCCCTCCTCTCCTTCTCTCTTTTATTCTTCCTATCGCTCAGCATCCAATTTCCTCTTCCTCTCTCTCCTTTCTCCCATTTTTCCTCTCTTTCCCACTCTGTTCCTCTTAATATCTTTTCCATTATAATTTCTCATGTTTTGACTTATTTTTCCCACCACACATGATACATAAGAGTTGCCCGGCACGGTGTCCCTGTCATCCTATTACTTGGCAGGGCCGCACAAGACACGCTGCCACAACGCACGATGCATACAAACTCTTTAGTCCTCAGAAAACGAATCTATGGCAGAATTACGTGGTCTTATCAAATGGTTAAATGTACTGCATACAATGTGACCCCTTATGTTCTTATCTCTGCCACAGGTTTCCCTCATGGGTTTGCAAGCGTTCAAGGGTATTTAGATGTCTGTCATATATGTATTCTCTCCATAAAGGAACTGCAGCTTCATTCCAGTGCAGTATCGTAGTATTCGCTATGATAATACAGTTCAATATAGTCCGCATAATTTCAAACCCGTAATAGCAGCCTTTGAAGTAGCTCTGCGCTGTACACTGAATCTGTTTTGATATGCGACCATTTCCAATTCAGATTAATGGCGTACCGATCGATGGTCTGATAACTCATCGGGTACTTGATGGGACAGACTGAGGACCCTGGACCAAGGCTGATCCCCCCCCAACACACACACGTGTGAGGGGGAGACAGTTGCGTGTGTCGCGACATATGTTGAAGCGTTCGCCCGCGTTACCAAAGCAGTGTAGCGACGATAACTCTGCTCTTGCTAGGAAAGGAAAGGTTTTAGCCACCGTCACCAGCCTTCCTTGGTCTGTACTTCCTCCTGCCTGCGACTTCACGCATACAAACGGGAAATATCAAGACGCCTCTCCATCCGATTCTGACCCTCTTTCGGCCACTCTTATTTGCAGGAGCAGCGCCAGGATGTTTTTTGTGCAATCCTTACTTTGCCCTTGAGCTGCTTCCTTTGCTATAAAGAAAATTATAACTAAGGCAGGTCTTCTTCCCCTCACGTTAAGTAATGGACTTATGACTCGTATACAAACTACACCTCCACGGCCTTCCCCTTTCCCTCCCTGTCCTTGTCCAGGCAGAAGCAATCGGCACAGCGGCCGCCCGTGCAGCTGTTCGTCCGGCCTTATGGTTCTGTCGATAAATGGACGCACGAGGCACCCGGGGAAAGTAAATTGGCAGTAATCCGAATGTCACTGGCGGCCCGACGCCCCGAGGCTTATGGCACACATGTCGAACGGGACCCCAAAGGACGCGAGCACACAGGGCGACGAGGGTCCTTGCGTGGATCAGCCGCTCGGCAAACACGACGGCCTGTGCCTCGGAGCCTTGTATCTGGGTCTGTCATCCCCACCCAGGCCTCTGTCTACCCTGCCTTTGATCCTTTGAGTGGTACTGACACTAATACGCCATAACTAACCTCCCCGTGAGTCTCAGTGCTACTACTAACACTAACACGCCCTCCCTGTGATCCCGCCCGCATCTACGTATAACCTCCCTCTGGTCCTCGGAGTGGTGCTGACACGAACACTCCCGTACCTTGACTCCCTGTGAAAGGCTCGGTGGGAGACACTAACATGCGCAGGACTACTAAGTTTGCAGCACTACATCACTGTTCTATTGATGAAACTGGCCCACCCTCCTTTTTTTTTTTTTTTACTTCTGAAGCTGAAATTATCTAACTGTACTGTACTTGGTCACTCTTCCAGAAACTGCTTGTACCGTACCTTTCTTTTTTTCTGAACCTTGATTTATCTAACTATATTAACTGCTACGTGTCATACCTGTTTATTTACTTTTCTTTAACATAGACGAGTTATATATATCGAGACGGAACTAACAACAAAACGTAGTTATTCGTGAGCCCTCAACGTTCCTATTTATAGATTATTTACGAGGCTTAGGTCACCATCAAAGGTCATGGTGAAAATGTAGGTTTTCGTGGACCCTGAGCGTCAGGAGAATGCTTGAGCGCCATACCATTTTAAGGGCTAGTTGCTTCGGCAGATGGTTTGTTACACACTCCTAAGCGGATTCCAACTTCCATGGCCATCGTCCTGCTGTCTATAGCAATCGAATCTTCACGGGATGTGTTGGCGTGGGACAGCACCACAATGGAGGTCGTGGGAAAACACTCGCAGCTTCCTAAGTGGCGGACAGTCAGTGAGTTGCATGACATCACATCCGTCAGCCACTGGGAAAAATGTCCACGAGCCGTCAAGTCTACGGGATGTGTGACGTCATTAAGAACTAGAAACACCATTTGCCCTTTAATCTTTTATTCCTGTTCCCTTGGTCCTTCCCTGCTCTTCCCCTGAACCCTCCCTCCTCCCCTTCCTCTCTCATCTCTTTCCCTCCCCTTCATCTCTCCCTCCTCTCCCCTTCATCTCTTCTTTCCCGCCCCTTCATCTCTCATCTCTTTCCATCCCCTTCATCTCACCTTCATCTCTCCCTCCTCTCCCCTTCATCTCTTACTCTTTCCCTCCCCTTCATCTCTCATCTCTTTCCCTCCCCTTCATCTCTTCCCTCTCTCCTCTTCCCTTCATTCCTCCCTCCCCTTCACCCCTTCACCATTCCTGTTGTTGGCACCGCTATCGTGACCGTCGCTTGCCACTCTCTTAGCACGTGTGTTTATTTACTGTTCAGCAATTGTCTGCAGCTTTTTTTTTTTTTTTTTACAGCAAAGGAAGCAGCTCAAGGGCAAAGCTATGTGGGAACAAAAAAGCCCGCTAATCACTGCTCCTCTGTAACTAAAAGTATAGATGAATGTCAACTAACTGAAAGACTCACATTAGACTACGTTCATAGGATGTGTTATGGACCAGCTGCAGGGTAAGATTTTTTTATATATTAGTAAGCCGAAGGTTTATGTTATTTACAGTATTTACGTCTTCTGACATCTATTTACGACTAGTACGTCAATGTTTTCTTTAAAGGTCACACACACACACACACACACACACACACACACACACACACACACACACACACACACACACACACAGACACACAGACATGTGATGCCCTCCCCTCCACCATTCCCTCCCTGTCGTTGGTCGCGTCACCCAATCAAGTTTTAACAGCCACAGCATCAGACTTGCCACCACGACAACACACACACACACACACACACACACACACACACACACACACACACACACACACACACACACACACGAGAGAGAGAGAGAGAGAGAGAGAGAGAGAGAGAGAGAGAGAGAGAGAGAGAGAGAGAGAGAGAGAGAGAGAGAGAGAGAGAGAGAGAATCAGCTGCCCGGAGCGTATATTGGGTCGGTATTCTCAAAGTCTAATTATTTTGGGTATTCTCACACGCTTCCGCCTCTCACATCAACTACTTCTAAAGGCCAAAAAGGAGGTTAATCGGGTTTTCATGAGTGTTTCTTCACGTTCATAGCACAGAAGAAGGGTCACACTACCACCAGGGTCATTAAACTACCCCTGGATATGCCCACAACTCCTACGAAAGCCTTGTCAAATATGTGCGTCTGGGCGAGAAAATGTAAGAATATGACCCTCAGCCGCTTCCATCTCTCACATCAACTATCTTTAAAGGCCAAAAAGGAGATTAATCGGGTTTTCATGAGTGTTTCTTCACGTTCATAGCACAGAGGAAGGCTCAAACTACAACAAGGCTCATAAATCTACCTCTGGATATGCCCGAAACTCCTACGAAAGCTTGGGCGAGGAAATTAATAAGAATATGACCCTCAGACTACCCTCGTACTATAACCCGTCTCGCCTCAAGCCTTCAAATAACACCCTCGATACAAAAACATGAATTACACGAAGGAACATCACGCAAAAACTCGTCTGCTGTTCTGAGGTTCGTTATTATGAAGAAAACTCCATTACCGTTGACTATTCCTTTATTCCGCAAGGCAAATAAATAACCTCAGGAGTGTCTCTCTCTCTCTCTCTCTCTCTCTCTCTCTCTCTCTCTCTCTCTCTCTCTCTCTCTCTCTCTCTCTCTCTCTCTCTCTCTCTCTCTCTCTCTCTCTCCATGCATTATGTAGAGTAATCACTGCGTAGGAAGGAGGAGGGGGAGGAGGAGGAGGAGGAGGAGGAGGGGGAGGAGGAAAGGAGGGACATATGACGGGAAGAGGAGGGAGAATTAAGGGGAGAGGAGGGAGAGAGATGAAGGAAAAAGGAGGAAGGGAGGGAGATGAAGGGAAAAGGAGGGATGATGAAGGAGAGTGGAGGGAGAGAGATGAAGGGAGGAGGAGGAGGAGGGAGATGGAGGAAAGAAGAGGGCGAAGAAAACAACGGAGGGTGTATGAAGGCAAGAAGGAGGGAGGAGGAGGAGGAGGAAAAGATAAAGGGAACCGAAGGAAGAGATAGAAAGGGAAGAGAAAACGAACGTAAGGAAGACGGAGATGAAGGGAAGAGGAAACATGAAAACATGGAAATACAGGCAACAGAAAGCCTATTGGCTCATTACGCGGTTGCCCGCTTTGGTGATTTAATCTGCTCGACAGAGACTTGGGGCCTGGGGAGCAGATGAAAGCACCTCGACATTGAGGAGCAGATGAAAGCACCTCGACATTGAGGAGCAGATGAAAGCACCTCGACATTGAGGAGCAGATGAAAGCACCTCGACATTGAGGAGCAGATGAAAGCACCTCGATATTGAGGAGCAGATGAAAGCACCTCGATATTGAGGAGCAGATGAAAGCACCTCAATATTCAGTTTACTCCCGACGCAGCGAAGTGACGGTCAATTATATATTTGAAGGAGTTGATAGTATTCACATTTACTACTTCTGAAGGAAGATTGTTCCAGTGACGGATGACTAGGCTTGAAAAGAAACTCCTTCCGATGTCTGTGTTACATCGACTAGACTGAATGGGTAAAGGAGGAAGGGAAGGAGACGAAGGGGAAAAAAAAAGTGAAGGGAGGGTGAGGCAGGCGGCTGGGGGCAAGAACCACTCCCTTCGACACCCCTCCCTCGTTACCTTGTTTCCGGCACTCCGCTTTCAATCACGGCGGGGCCCACTTTTCCTTCCTCCTCCCCCCCTTGAAGACTCAGCTCTCGTGCCTCTACCGTGCTCTCGTGCCCATCGCCTCCCTTTCCCTAGTTACTTGAGCTTCCTTAGTGAGTGTACTCCATCCCTTAAACGACTCAACTTTCGTCTCTTTTTTTTTTTTTTTTACAGCAAAGGAGACAGCACAAGGGCACAAAAAAAGGAAACAATAAAAAAAGCCCGCTACTCGCTGCTCCTGTAAAGAATCCGAAGAGGTGGCCGAAAGAGCAGTCAATTACGTGAGAAGAGGTGTCCTGATACCTTCAAGTCGTAGGCAGGAGGAAATACAGTTGAAGGAAGATCGTTCCAGACTCTATCACATTCCTATTTATTGTATTTCAGCTTCCTCAGTGAGTGAACTCCATCCCTTAGAAAACGCCTCTTATGCCTCTATCGTCTCCACCTTCCTCGTACTTCAGAGCTTCCACTCGTAATAAAAAATAGTTCTGATCGTGTGCAATTCCCCCATTGAATTACATCACCGTCTTTGTGTCATAAATCCTGTAAGCGAAGTGAAAGGAAGATGAGGCATTTTTACGTCCTATCCACTTTCAATGTACTTCAGTTTTTCCCTCGTGACATTTCTGATCATCTTCAAACTTCCTTATTCAATTACATCATCAAGTGTCCCCTCTAACCTACTAGCGAAAGGATGAAAGGATTTGTATACTTCAAGGGCTTCCTTCGTGATAGTTATGATCGTATGAAACTTTTTTATTCAATTACATCATCGTCTCTGTGTCCTTTATCCTACAGTCGAGCGGAAGTTGGAACATTTAATTACACTCGGCGCCTGGCTCTCGTCCGTATGTCCCGCACCACCCACGCTGGATATATTTTAACTCCCTCCCTCCTTTCCCCTTTCCTGCCTTCAGCCTTTCGCTTTCCCGTCACTCTCAGCGGCACACACCCCTCCTTCCCTACCCCCCTTTACTCTTCCTCCTCCATCTCTTTCACATAGACACAATCATGCCCTCTCTCTCCCCTGTCCCCTTCCTCACCCTCCCTCTCTTCCCCTCTGACCCTTCAATCTTCTCCCCCGTCATCCTCACGAGTACAAGGGTTGATGCCGCCGCTGGATCGTCGACTAAGGGTATGTCATGACACCTTCAGCTCTTACTACAGTCTGACTCAGCTACTGAAGTCGGTAGTGACGATGATAGAGACAGATGATAGCGTCAGGTTAAATAAAAACAGGACCATAAACATTAACCAAATAAAATAAATTAATAAATATGTCTTAAGAGAATAAAACCTCTCTCTCTCTCTCTCTCTCTCTCTCTCTCTCTCTCTCTCTCTCTCTCTCTCTCTCTCTCGGTAAGGTAAAGTGTTCCCAATTTATGTAAAAGACTAGACGATATTCATTAAAAATTAGTCTTGGATCTCTCTCTCTCTCTCTCTCTCTCTCTCTCTCTCTCTCTCTCTCTCTCTCTCTCGTCAACAGAACCGCCACTTTCCATCACCTCCAGCCCCCAAACAGACCTCCTCCTCCTCTTTCCCCTCCTAAACACTTGACTGCTCACGTGCCAAAGGAGACACGGAGAAGCGGTTTTCACACACACACACACACACACACACACACACACACACACACACACAGGAAAAGAGAAAAACAATGGCCCGGTGCAGAGAGAGAGAGAGAGAGAGAGAGAGAGAGAGAGAGAGAGAATAAATAAAATATATATCCAAGTCTGCGTTTCTTTATCAGTAACATCTATTTTTTTTACACACACAAGAAAACTCTACGGAAAGATATGATTGACGTTGACTTATTTTCCTTCCCTCCTTCCTTCCTTCGCCTCAGCGTTAACACAACAACGCCTCAAATACTAACAAACAAATAATAATATCACATTTTAATGCAAGAACCTCCAAGCAAACCCTACGGAAATATATTATGATTTACGTGAACTTATATTCCTTTCTTCCCTCATCTAAACGCTGACATAACAACGCCTAAAATATAAACAAACAAATAATATCACTTTTTAATGCAAGAACCTCCAAGCAAACCCTAAAAAGATATGATTTACGTGAGCCTATTTTCCTTCCTTCCTTCGCCTCAACGCTAACACAACGCCTCAAATATTAACAAACAAATATAACTTTTTAACTCACGAATCTTTAAGCAAACCCTACTAAGATATGATTTACGTGAACTTATTTTCCTTCCTTCCTCTCTACTCTAACATAACAAATACCACGTTTTAATTACCCCACCCAAACGTAGGGCACATAAGTCATCCCGTAATGGCGTATTGTTTCCTGCCGCTGCATTTCACTCATGATATAATTGCAGGCTTCTCGTACGAATGAAAAAAATCACTCCGGAGCGGCTGGCAACAAGTATATTTATTTCTCCTGCTTCCCCGTCGACGCCTTCGCCATTAGGTCGTCACGTGTGGGAGCCGCGTCGATGTCCGCCAGGAAGGACTTGCAACAAACATTCCTTACTGATGGAAACGTGACATTCGCCTCGCACGCCAAGCCACTGAATTCCCTGTAATGGTCAGGTTTTCCACTTGGCACCAGCTGCTAAAAAGATCTCCTGTATAGCGTTCTCCAATTCCTTAGCTTCTATTGTTGGTAATGCTACTTCGGGGCTATATATAGGCAGCGTTAATCCTGTAATCTTCCCAAAGAATAATATATGGCCTTAAGTTTACACAGCGTTTGTCTATCCTCTCACTACAGAACCAGACAACAGCAAGAACCACATCGAAGGGCCAGATTCTTAAACATTTCGGCGGCCAAGTACACATATTTGAAGAGGCTTTCGTAGGATTTCTGGCTATTTCCATGTGTAGTATTATGACCCCGGTGGTATAGACTAACCCTTCTTCACACATCACACATTAGAATCCAACTCATCTCCTTTTCGGCCACTGGAAATAGTTGCTGCAAGGCGGAGGCGTCTGAGTACACCAACCTATATCAATTATACAAGGAATTTTCAGCTTTAGCATCAAGTTCTAGGCCTTACAAGCCCCATCTGAGTATTCCCATGGCTAGTTTTATGAGCCTAGTGATAGTTTGACAAGACTTCTGCACCGTGAACTTAAATAAAACACTCATGACAACATGGTAACTAATAATACCCTCTGGGGAAGAATGTGGCTGAATGGCGCGACGAGGAGGAGGAGGAGGAGGAAGTTGAGGAGGTGGAGGAGGAGGAGTGAAGAGGCAACGTTGACGAGCTGCGGAAAATGAACGTAAAGGGAACGGCGAGTTTGTGGGATGAGAGACATGAGGTTACGATTTTTTTGCCTCACGTCGCTCGTCCTGCATCCTCAATCAAAAGTAGGATTAAGTTGCAAATCTCTCTCTCTCTCTCTCTCTCTCTCTCTCTCTCTCTCTCTCTCTCTCTCTCTCTCTCTCTCACACACACACACAGGAGCTGTCAGCCTGCTACACTTGTCTCCCGGCTGGCAAGGTGACGGGGGTTGACAGGTGAGTGAGGCAAGCACGACAGAGGCTGTAGAATGTGTATAGTCTGTAGAGGAACCAAGTTAGAGGCTGTACAGGCAAGTTAATATGTAGCCTGCAAGGGCAAGCAAGTGTCTGTGGGCTGCATGGTCTGTGCATGGAAAACAAGTTACTAGTCTGAGGGCAAACAAGTGTGTCTGTAGATTCTGTAAGGGCAAGCAAGCGTCTTAAGTCTGTAGGGCAGTGCTGCCCAACCCTTTTTGTCCCGTTCCCACTTTTCCGGTCACTTTTCACCTGTGGACCCCCACAACGCCGCGGGCCACGCATGACCATCCCAAGGGCCAAATTTGACACGTGGGCCGTGAGCTTGACACCCCTGGCACCGTTAGCTAATGTAGAGCAATTCTAGCATTTAAGCATTCAGTTTTAAGGATCATGTACAGTAGTATGAATTTTATTCCGAGCCGCATGGCTCCTAATTCCAGTATAATAAATCTAAAAATAATTAGAATCCATGGAAGTCTATGGGGTCCATGGACCCCTGGTTGGGAACCACTGCTGCAGGGACATGAAACTAAGTGTCTTTAGTCTGAATGGGCAAGCAAGTGGCAAGTTTGAAGTCTGCTCCGGCAAGTAAATTAGTCTGCAGAGTCTGTCGGGGCACGCAAGAGTACATGGGTGCAGGGCCAGGCACGCGGGGCACGTTACCTTGTGTTCGCGGGGGAGGGCCGGGGCGGGAGTAGTCCGGTTAATTAATCCTCGGGGCGCACACACGGCCAATGATCGCTGGCAGACCACGGCCGCGTTGACAGGCCGCGGCCACCTAGTGTGCTGCTGCAGGTAGTACGCCTTCTTCTTCTTCCTCATCTTTTGACCTGTTCAGCTTTGCATCGCTTCTTGGGTCCTCCTTGGTTCTTCGTCACACTTAGATGCTTCACTCTGCACACTTAAAGCCTCACTCTGAACACTAAACACTTCACTCTGCACCGAGCTCTGTTTTTCCGTACACTGCCGGCACAGTCTCTTGTTTTGCCTTTCAATTTTCTTTTCCTTTGTTTTCTTCACTTATCTTTTACTGCTGTGTTGTTTTCTCGCTAATCATAAGTGATCACCACCCCGTCACCACGCCGCCCACCAAAGCAACACACACACACACACACACACTCACTGCACCGCAACTGTACGAAACTAGAGCTTTCAAAAATATATCCAAATAACTGATTATCTATCGTACATATACAGCGTCAAGCACAGCGATTATACGGAACTGGAGGCTTCAAAAATATATCCAAATAACTGAAGTTATCCATCGCACGTGTATCGCGTCACGAGTAACTTCCCGGAGCTAGACACTGCACCTCACGTACTACCCCACCGCTAGCCAGAGACTCACTGATCAGCTGATGGCAGGCGCGGGCCGCGCGGCGCGAACACGAGGTTGGCGGGAGGAATCTTGTACTCCCACCGATCAAAGGTTGGTTTTGTGTCACGTACGTTGGTTTTTGTGCGCATCAAAGTTACGAAATAAAGATAGAACTCAGCTTTGTATTCCGCCCACACAGACATTACGCTTTGGTTGTTTTCTTATTGCGAGTGACCAGATATCATCACACGTCTGGCACCTACATCACTCCGCTCCGCGCAGAAACTTTATCAACTCACTGAACAAGCTCATTCGTGTACTGATAGTGACCCAGCAAAGCACGAAGACTCACCAGATGACAACAGAGAGGCGAGAGGCTGGCGACGGTGACGGGGCAGCGGGCGGCGGGGAGGAAGGGAGGCAGGGTGGACACAGGTGTTTTGGTGGGGCGGGTGAGGGGTGGGGGTGTTAGGGGAGAGCCGTGGTGGGGGTTGTCAGGGGGAGCATGGTGATGGGAGGCAGTGGGCGATGGTGGCGATAGAGTTCATGTCATACAGTTTTCGAAAATAACATTTTAACAAAGCGTCGGACAAGGATGGTATTTTGGGAGAGGATGTTAGAGACCTCGATCTGATTAGCAATAACAGGCTTAGAAGCCAAATGTGGATGATTACGGCACTTGTTGGAGTAACTTCAGGGTAAACCGCTGAAATATACGGGCACAGGTAGCGAGGCTAGGCGTCGTCCTGTATGCACCGCCTCTCATTCATGTCGTGACCTCGATGTGACGTTTAGCTATGACGTATAAAAAGATATTAATCACCGACTCAACCGGCACTTCTCTCTCTCTCTCTCTCTCTCTCTCTCTCTCTCTCTCTCTCTCTCTCTCTCTCTCTCTCTCTCTCTCTCTCTCGAATTCAGTTTTATATTACTTTTTTTCTTTTTGTCTCGTTTTTTGCTCTCTCTCTCTCTCTCTCTCTCTCTCTCTCTCTCTCTCTCTCTCTCTCTCTCTCTCGAATTCAGTTTTATATTACTTTTTTTCTTTTTGTCTCGTTTTTTGCTCTCTCTCTCTCACCTAGTCTGGACCATGGGGTCTGTGTGGTCTAATTTTCTATGTAAATATATGTAAATCTATGTAAATCTCTCTCTCTCTCTCTCTCTCTCTCTCTCTCTCTCTCTCTCTCTCTCTCTCTCTCTCTCACACACACACACACACACACACAGTAACAATAGTTCAGTCCTATACATAGCGATGATGCTCATATGAAAATATTTGCAAAAAACGTTTTACTCGAAGGAAATCATTTATATATCTCCTTTATATATCCTTTGCATGGAAAATACGGCCTTTGGTTCATGCTATATGCATATAACAGTGTGCACAGCAGTGGTGGTCGATAATTTTGGGACAAGAATAGCTCTGCCTCTCTAGTCCCACGCCTCTCTTCTCCTCCCTTCCATCACTCTATACATCTCAGCGGCACCAGCTTCTGCCTGTCCCTTCCCTCCTGGTCTTTCTCCTCCCTGTTTATGGCTCAACACTCACCCAGTAAGTCCTCCCTGAACCCCTCCCCGCTGAAAGGAACATCAATTTCTTTTCTATACCCTACCACTCTCTCTCTCTCTCTCTCTCTCTCTCTCTCTCTCTCTCTCTCTCTCTCTCTCTCTCTCTCTCTCTCAAACAGGTCAAAAGGTCAAAGAAGGGATCAGTCAGGTTCTAATGAGTGTTTCTTAAGGCTCATGGTACAGAAGAAGGGTCAAACTCTGGAAATGCCCAAAACTCCTACGAAAGCCTTGGCAAATGTGTAAACTTGGGCGACGAAATGCTTAGTAATACGGCCCATAATAACACTCCTCACCCAGCGCCACGAGACAAAGCTTTAGTGGCTCACAGCGGCCGGGCAAAGGCGAGCACTTGTGGCAAAGAGGGGCGGAACTCTGTGTCCAAGTGAAATAAAGAGAGAGAGAGAGAGAGAGAGAGAGAGAGAGAGAGAGAGAGAGAGAGAGAGAGAGAGAGAGAGAGAGAGAGAGAGAGAGAGAGAGAGAGAGAGAGAGAGAGAGAGAGAGAGAGAGAGAGAGAGAGAGAGAGAGAGAGAGAGGGAGAAAAATGAGTGAAAGAAGAGGAAAAAGAGAGTGGGGAGGAATGAATGAGTGAAGGCATGGGTAAAATGAGTAGCTACGGGAGCAGATTGGCTGGATGGAAAGTCTTATTAATAAAGGAATCTTCGAATCGGTTCGCCTGTTTGAAAAGCTTCTCTTTGAAATTGTTGGGGTATTCATGGACTGTTTTGTGATCGTAGTGATAGTTCTACACGCCTTCAGCATCATGAATGGTAAAATCACCCGTGACAACTTGGTTAAGCTTCTCCGTGGCCTTGGGAAATAGTTGTAATGGGAGCAAGATACGTTTAAAAATAAGGTCCTTAGGGGTAAAAAGTGAGCATTTTCTCCCTTCAATAATTATTTAATACCACAATCTTAAATATTATGCGAAATATATGAATAAGAATAATAACACTGGTATTTGTCCCTATTGCTTAAATGACACTCCCATAAGTCTGGATGCGAGAGAGATTTAGGGGTCTTAGTGAGCTCTGATCTACGTCCAAGGGCACAATGCATTCAAGCTAGAAATCGAGCAAATAGGGTACTGGGATTTATTTCAAGGAGCATAAGTAACAGAAGCACCGAAGTCTTCCTCAAACTATATTTTGCATTAGTTAGACCTCATCTTGACTATGCGGTTCA
Source organism: Eriocheir sinensis (assembly GCF_024679095.1). NCBI lineage: Eukaryota > Metazoa > Arthropoda > Malacostraca > Decapoda > Varunidae > Eriocheir > Eriocheir sinensis. The sequence continues at coordinate 1,827,265 of NC_066528.1, read as the reverse complement.
GTTCTGGTCACCTTACTATAGAATGGATATCAAAATGTTAGAATCAGTGCAGGGGAGGATGACTAAGATGATTCAGGGGTTGAGAAACTTGCCATACGAGGAAAGACTCAAACAGTTAAACTTGCATTCTCTAGAAAGGCGAAGGGTGCGTGGAGACATGATCGAGGTTTATAAATGGATGATGGGCTTTGATAAGGGGGATATTCATAAGGTTTTGTTGGTAAGAGAACCGGGTAGGGCACGAAGTAATGGGTTTAAACTGGATAAATTCAGATTCAACAGGGACATAGGCAAAAATTGGTTTACTAACAGAGTGGTGGATGAGTGAAATAGGCTTAGCAGTCATGTGGTGAGTGCCAATACAATTTTCACATTCAAAAATAGATTAGAGGGAAGAAACTGAAATGGAAGGTAATAAAGGAACGTGTAAATGCGAGGAAGAAGAGAAAAGAAAGGGAAGGAAAAAAGGAGCTGTTAGTGGAAGAAGAGAAAGATAGAGAAGATATTGGGAAAGTTAATGAAAACTGTGTGATTGGAGGGAGATAAAAAAAAGTGTAGGGAAGAGAAAGTGAACGTTAATTGATGGATAATAAGAGAGGCGCGATAAGCGGACTGAGCAGGATAAGAAAGAACGCCAATAATGGAGAGAGAAAATCTGAAAATGGAGGAAAAGGAAAAGGGAGGAAGAGACTAGGAAAAGGAGACACTGAGGGGAACAAAGGAAGCAAAGGAAAGAAAGGGAGTAAGAAAGGGAGTAGGGAACTGTGATGCGAGTATAGAAGGAAGGAAGGAAGGAAGGAAGGAAGGAAGGGAGCAAGGAAGTAAGAATGTAAGGGAGAAAGGAAGGAAGTAAGGGAGAGAGAGGATAAGGAAGTAGGGAGATGTGAGAGTAAGGAAGTAGGGAGATGAGAGAGTAAGGAAATAGTGAAGTAGTGAGAGTTTTAGACTTGATATGCCCCTCTATACCCTTGCTCCAAGCTTGCTGTAATCACTGTTCCTATAAGAGATAGTTGAATAAACAGGCATTAGATTTTTCACCAAGGTTCTGCGGTTCACGGTAACTGAATAACTGCATCATCCATTATTATTATTATCATTATCCTTATTCCGATACTTATTATATTTAAATAGAAATTACTAAACATTTCAGCGGCGGACAAACGCTGTTTTTCGCAAAAATTGTACCATGCTCTTAGTTAATAATCATATATATATACATATACACCTACATAACATTCTAATATATAATACAGTGATGGGGGAAATAGGGAGGGACACAAGAGTGATGAGGGAGGCGAGGAGCTAGAAGGAGAAGAGGAGGGATAATGAGAGCGAGAAGGGGGAGAAGTAGTTGTGGTCAGGAATAGTATGGGAAGGTGTTCGGGGGGCACACTTTCCTTCGAATGCGTCAACATGACTCGTCGGGTTTGTGTTATTTTTCACGAGTAAACTCCTCCCATAACACACATAGTAATGTGGTATGTTAGCCATAAATTAGGTCCGGACGATAATTGTAGTGTGCTGAAATATCATACTGATCCAACGATTCGTTTAGGAGATATTTACGAAAAACAGCGTTTGTCCGCCGCTGAAATGTATAGTAGGTACGTAAATGATTTAGTGCGTGTATTCAAAATATGAGAGAGAGAGAGAGAGAGAGAGAGAGAGAGAGAGAGAGAGAGAGAGAGAGAGAGAGAGAGAGAGAGAGAGAGAGAGAGAGAGAGAGAGAGAGAGAGAGAGAAAAAAAAACACCAATGATTGTTTATAGACAACTGTATTTCAACGTCTCTCTCTCTCTCTCTCTCTCTCTCTCTCTCTCTCCCCGCTCCACGTATCCTCAGCGCGTCAACAGCGGCAGTAATATGGTGTTTGGCGGAGGTCTGGTTCAGTCTCCGTCCCGCCGCTCGCTCATGACTCGCACGCTGGAAGTCATAGAGGAAATTGGTCGACGGGGAAGGAACGAGTCAAACGGATTCACGCGTAACTATTATACCTGCTGGCCCCTTCCGTGTCCCTCCCGCTCCCTCCCTCGCCCTGTCTCCTCGTGCCTCCTGCAGTGGTGCCAAATTGTCCTACTCAGCATCTTATGTTTGCCGATTTCAGAGCCAAAACCTGTCTCCTCCACCCCAATAACTGACTCCATATATAGTTATCGTTAAAATGGTTAATTATCGGTGTTTCTTGGCAATAGTTATGGTAAATACGACGCTCTGAGGACGATAATCTGGCAACGGTGCTCCTGTAGTGAAACAAGACTGAAGAGATCGTTTTGGCGTTGGCTCCCGCGGGTCCCTTCCTCCCCGCCGCTCCGCCACACCGCCCCAACACCTGTCTCTTCCTCTCACATGTTACCTAGATAGAATAGACGAGAGGAGAAGAAAGGTGTTGGGACTGAGGGCAGAGCGGAGGGGAAAAAAGGACCCGCGGGAGAGAACGCCAAAACAATCTCGCCAATCTGGTTCACTATAACGAGGCAGTTTCATCCAAGGTCATGTAAGAGGCGGAAGCGTCTTAGAATACCAACTTCAGGCTCTTCATGTTATAAATCAATCTTTCTGGTGTGTGTGTGTGTGTGTGTGTGTGTGTGTGTGTGTGTGTGTGTGTGTGTGTGTGTGAGAGAGAGAGAGAGAGAGAGAGAGAGAGAGAGAGAGAGAGAGAGAGAGAGAGAGAGAGAGAGAGAGAGAGAGAGAGAGAGAGAGAGAGAGAGAGAGAGAGAGAGAGAGAGAGAGAGAGAGAGAGAGATTGATTGATTTGCAACTTAATCCTACTTTTGATTGACGATGCAGGACAAGCGAAGTTAGGCCAAAAAAAAAAAAAAGTGACACACACACACACAGTAGTAACACCCACTCTCTCTCTCTCTCTCTCTCTCTCTCTCTCTCTCTCTCTCTCTCTCAGATCGTGAACTCATGTCTCTCATCACACAAACTCGCCGTTCCCTGTAAGTTCATTTTCCACAGCTCGTCAACGTCGCCTCTTCACTCCTCCTCTTCCTCTTCCTCCACCTCCTCGTTGCGCCATTCAGTCACATTCTTCCTGGTTCTCCCTCATTTCCCATCACTTTTCCCAGTCTGTCGGTTCTGATGTCCCCGGAGTGGAGATAGAGAGAGAGAGGAGACGAGAGGGAATTTTGAGGTCACCTTGTGCTGTTTACGGTGTTATGCCGGCCGAGGACCGTCACTAATGATCGTGGAGGAGCTGAGGAGAGCGGAGGAGAGTTGGAGGGGAGCGGGGCCCTGGAGGGGAGTTCACAGCGTTGGGGTCGTGGTGTGGGGCCGCTGTCTGGCTGTCTGGCGCTGCGCTTGTATTCTCATACGCTTTCGGCTCTCACAACAACTATTTCAAAAGGCCACAAAGGGTACTAGTCGGGCTCTCGTGTGTGTTTTCCTCGTTCACGGTGTAGAAGTCTTGTCATACTATCGCTAGCCTCTTAAATCCATACCCACGGGAATACTATCACAGCCTCTACGAAAGCCTTATCTAAGGTGGGTGGGCGTGCAGGCCCCGAAATGTTTGAGAATATGGGCCCAGGATGGAGATTAGTCCCGTCCTCATGAGAGCTTTCCACGTTCACGGTGCAGAATCCTTGTCAAACTTAGTACTCATAAAAATAACGCATGGGAATACTGACACAGCCTCTACGAAAGCCTTATCTAATGTGTATATTCGTGTGTGTGTGTAGGCCCCGAAATGTTTGAAAATGTGGCCCTGGCTGGTACAAGAGCGTGATGGCATGAGGATGTGCTTGTCAGTGTGTTGGGTGTGTTGCCAGCCTGCTTGTTACTTGTTTGGGGTGAAAGAGGAGAGAGAGAGAGAGAGAGAGAGAGAGAGAGAGAGAGAGAGAGAGAGAGAGAGAGAGAGAGAGAGAGAATGTGTGTGTGTGTGTGTGTGTGTGTCAGTCACCCACCCACTGTCCGATCACATGGTTGCTCGGCTGCAACTCGCGGTTGCCAGCCAGTACCACCCTGGGAGGTGTGTGTGTGTGTGTGTGTGTGTGTGTGTGTGTGTGAGGGCGTTACGGCAAGAGCGTTACCTCTGAGGATAAGAAGAGAGCGTGGAATGAAGTGTCAGAAGCTGTGACAAGGTAATCACGTATTCATGATTTAATTAGCTTACAAACTAACCTAACCTTATCAATTGGGTATTTTTTGCATAATAACACAACCACTGACTTTCGAAACAACATACCTTTTCATTTTGTACCACGTGAATAGTATATATATATATATATATATATATATATATATATATATATATATATATATATATATATATATATATATATATATATATATATATATATATATATATATATATATATGACCATTTCTGCTACAACCACCTCTCCCTCAACAACCTAACATAACTGAACCTAACTATACCATACCTGCCCTGTCCTACCTAACATGTCCTAAATTAACATGGCAGGTCCCAAGTGTGGTGGTAATTACAACATTTCTAGCACGTACGGGGTTTTGACAAGCGGACAGGCGTGTTTATGTCACAAGGATGTATTTTTCCGCGCGGGCTCTTCCCTTTCTTCACCCTGGAGCTCGCAATCTCATCGCCCATCGACTTAGAAGAAATCGTGAGGCCACCGTGGAGAAGTATATACACCCCTTGTGACATAAACACGCCTGTCCGCTTGTCAAAGCCCCGTCGTACGTGCTAGAAATGTTGTCCTAAACGCGCTCCCGCTAGGAGCCGCTATTCTTAAGATTTACCGAAGAGGGGGTTAATGTCGATAGGGGGGGGGGGGGGGCTAGGCATGCCAGACTCAGAACACTTTTACAAGTACTTTATGTCAAGACTATATGGGAATAGGTAGGTTTGATGAGAATGGTAAAGTAATATTAAAATATTATTTTGATAGCATTGGTCAAACAGATTATGGTGATATAATGTTAGATTGGAATGTACTCAAGAGAATGAAATTGAGGTTAATGCTTTGAATTTTTTTGTTACATATTCACATATTCATGCTTCAAGTAACTTGCAAAATAACCTAACCTCGTCAAATGAGTATTTTTGTATACGAACACACAACCCAAACAGAACATACTTTTTCCTACTGCTCCACGTGAATAGTTTCATTATGACCATTTCTACTGCAACCCCCACTCCCTCAACAACCTAACATAACTAAACCAACTCTGCTAAACTTGTCCTACCTAACACGTCCTAACTTAACATGGTAGGTCTCCAAGTTTGTTGGGGTGGAAAGGGGGTTAGTATAAGAGAGTTAAGTCATATATACCTTTTATTTTATTTATTCTTTATTTAGATTTTTTTTTGTGTGTGTGGGGGGGGGGGTAGGGGGGGGGGGTCGGGCATGCCAGACTCTGAACACTTTTACAAGTATTTTATGTTAAGACTATATCTGAATCGGTAGGTTTGATGAGAATGGTAAAGTAAGATTAAAATATTATTTTGATACCATTGGTCAAAAAGTACTCAAAAGAATGGAATGAAGGTTAATGCTTTGATTTTTTTAATATAGTTGTATTGTGTAATATCATCATATACTTAGAGAAAAGCATTTTATTAAAGTAGGTAATGAAAAGTAGTATTTTTGGCCATGTTCATAACAACTAGAAAGTTAATGTCTTATGATGCATGTAAAAAAATACTGATTTAGCTTTCCATCACAGCATGTATGAAATGTTATTGGAGAAGGTATGGGAAATAAATAGCACGCCATAGAGGAACTGTTAAGAAACTCACTTCACATTTATACCCTTACAGTGCCTTCCCTGGGAGTGGACCCCGTTAGCAGGATGACTGTGAGAGGCGCTGGTATTACGTACTGCAAAAATCAAAGCCCCGCATTGCGCAGTACAAGAATGAGCAGCGGCAGACTGGTAAATTTGTTGAGTTGTTATGTCTTTAAATGTAAAATTTATATTAGTCAGTTTTTTTTCGTGATCACAGAATGCAGCTATACTGGCCACAAGTAATGCCTTCATTTCAGCTTACAGTTAATAAGTTCATAGCAGTGAACTGCATATTTGATATAAATATTTTTTAGTGTTCATCTGTCAATGACTTTCTATCTATCTATCTAAATACCTTGGCTGTCTTCCCCCAATGAAGGGTGGTAGCCAAGACAAGGCACACACTCACTCACACATTCACACTCATGTACACAACCCTCTCAGCCGCACAGCCCCTGCGGGAGAAAAGAAGACCCTCACTGTATGGGGGATTAACTGCACAGTTCAGACAGAGAACTTCAAGGCTTCACAGCATATACTGGTTTACCCCTGTCCCTTCATAACAATGACAATTTCCCCCAACACCCGAGTGCATCACATGTGTGGCACCATAGATTCAAAAGCACCTTTCTCAGAGGTCGCAGGGCCGCGTCAATCCTCACACACTCACAACTGCTCTCCATTTGCTTTTGTCACGCACAGTCATTCTGCCATGCTCCAGTGTCACTCCTCCCTTCAACGTCTCCTTCACACCATCCATCCACCCCTTCCGGGGCCCACCCCTCAAGCTCACACCTCTCACACTATACTGACAAATTATTACATTCATTAGAATAATAAAATAAATGTTACTTTCATAGGTGGTGGTGCACCAACTATCACATTAACTGTGATAGATGAGTTGGTGTACGACATCATCGGCCGCTCGTCTAAGGTATTCGACGGAGTAACAGCGCCTTTCAGCATTGACACAGCTGCCTTGGCTGATGTGCCACAGACAGGACAGCAGCAGCAGCAGCAGCAGTCAAGCAGCGGTGAAATACTGACTGGCATGTATGTTTGTGAAAGTTTTATATCTCTTTAAAACGATGTAATAATCACTCATAAATTCATATTCTTTGTAGATACACACTTTATCAGTCAATTACTTTACAAACAAAAAAAAGTGGAATACTTCTGTTAATAAGTAATATTTCACCTGTATGACCCTTTTTCTTCAACTACCTATTTAAGTTACATGCATTAATCACCATGACTAATATATGACCCTTTTTTTCAGCCCTGTACCCCTAGAGACCATCTCACCACATTGCTCAATCGAGACAATATATGTGGAAGAGGTACCATCTCCTGCTCCGGCACCCACTGGTTCAACATCTGCTGCTGTTGGCCCTATGACATCTGCCACTGCTTCAGCATCTGCTCGCCCAATGACAACTGAAGCTGCTCCACCACCGTCACAACCTACTTCTTCAGTAGAATTAAGAGATGCTTTTCATAGGGCAGCAGTAAGTTTTTTTGTTGCTGGGGCTGAATATTACCGCCTCAAGGCTATGAAGCTAAAGATAGACCTTAATATTAAGTAAATCTTTAAAAATATTTATCTCTGTTGCAGTTTTTTTTCCGATTTCCATGCTGACTGCTCTTCTGCATACCTCCTTCCTCCCTGCTGTGGCCACACCCCACAGCAGGGTTGGAGAAAATCTTTTTTTTTTTCATTTAAATCATTTTTTTATTATTTAAGTGATTTTTTTTGCAATAATCCTTGTTTGTTTCCACTAATTATTTATTTCAGTCTTGTGAAGTCATTTTCTTGTAATAAAATTGTCCAGTGCTTAAATGAACCCATAGTTTAATATACCTTACCAAAGATGAGTACTTACATACAAATCATAAGCTTATGATTTTTATGCAAAAACACATCTTTGGTAATGTATATCAAACTATGGTTTCATTTAAGCACTGGACAATTTTATTACAAGAAAATGAACTCATAAGACTGAAATAAATAATTAGTGGAAACAAACAAGGATTACTGAAAAAAAAAAATTTCACATAAAAAAAATGTAAATGAAAAAAAATCATTTAAATAAAAAAAAAAAACATATATTTCTTTCTCTCGATATTTTTTTTAATCATGATTTTCTCCAACCCTGCTGTGCAGTGAGGCCACAGCAGGGAGCAAGGAGGCATGCAGGAGAGCAGTCAGCATGGAAATCTGTAACGCTAAAGTAACTATCGTCGGTTCCACGAGAACTGGCATAGATTTTCCTTCAGTTCGGACTTAGTTTTGTTATGGATGTCGTTTCAGATTATTTTATAATAGTTCAAAATGCACACACTTATCAATAAAGATATTACTGCATTAGTTTTCTATCGGTGCAATCTGTGACCTTACAGCTCACAAAGGATTTTGGAAGGAATACAAAGTCAATTTTATGCGCATCAGAACAAGTTAAGAATTAGCCAATGAGCGCGCAGCACCATCACCCATGCAATGATACAAAGTCTGCGAGTCCACCCCTGAAGGAAAATCTATGCCAGTTCTCGTGGAACCAACTATTGTACATAAATACAAAGAAGCAAAAGAGGAATTGCAATCAAACAAACATATAAATATCCAGCAATATTGTTTAAAAAACCAAATCAAGACCTCTACAGTACAACTTGGATAAGATGTTACCATATAATGTTGATGTACAAATTTGTTTTAACTTAGTATTAAAGAATACTAAAGACTGGAAAACTAATATTATTGGGCCACAAACCTTACAAATATGTAGGTAACATCAATGACAATGGAAAATATTCTTTAATTTTAAAATATCTAGTCCTAATTCTATACATTACATAATACCTTACAGTTTACATAAAGTCTTTGGGAAAACTAACTCTGCCTCCAAAATGTGCAAAGGTGCAACATTGCCAGATTGTCGTACTCTGCCTCATATGTTTGTCGATTTCCGACCCAAAAACTGCTTCCATCACTCAAATAACTGCCTTCATATATGGTTATCGTTTCAATGGTTAATTATTGGTATTTCTTGGCAAAAGTTATGGGCCAGAAACCGGTAAATACGTGGCTTTGAGTACGATAATTTGGCAACATTGAGGTCAACTAGGCCAGATTACTGTTAATAAAAATTAATGTTTACAAAATGGAGCATGAATATGAAAAGAAACAAAAAAAATCTTACAAAAATAATGAAACTTGTTAAGAAAATAAGCTGACTGCAAAAAAACAATTCCTTCCACATCCCTTATACACAGAGTTAGCCAGTATCTTCACTCTTTTATAATTTCCTCTTCTCCATTTTGTTACCTGTTTCTGTTTTTCCTCCTTCCTTTGGCTTAATTTTTTTTTGTGTGTGTGTGAACTTAAACCTGTCTGGGGGGTTATTACACTGGGCAAACTTCCCTCCGCCCTCTAATTTCATTAAATCTAAATGTTCCAAAGTGACATTACATGTTGATATTTCATTCAAAAATGTTGTCTGGCTATAACCTGTCTGTATGCTAGACCCTGCTCTGGTATGTCACGGTTGTCATCTAACAGGCGCACCTAACATCACTGTAGCCGATCCAGGGTTCAGTACGTTTCCTAACTAGTAGAAGGTAATGCTATAATTGTATTTCGTAAAGAATCCTTATAACCAAAAACTAACAAAAATTATGGGTATTCTTTTTCTTGAACAAAACATTGAATAAACAACAGAACAATAATATGAAAATACGTATAGCACCGTTGCCAGGTCATCGTACTCAGAGCACAGTATTTACCGGTTTCTGACGCCTAACTATTGCCAAGAAACATCAGGATCTAACTCTTTTAACGATAACTATAAATTAGTTTCGTTATTGGAGCCCAGAACACAGTTTACGGGTAGGAAGTCGGGAAATATAATCGGCTGAGTACGACAATCTGGCAGCGTTGAGGCTGTAGCCCGCAGGCCGGAGCCAGCCTATATGCCATTTAGCGGGTGTAAGATACCACAAATAGCATATTTTTACTGCGCAAAGCAGGTGATGTCACTTATTGTGACTAAGTGAGCTTTCATATTTATCTATTTGTGTATATTTCATGGTGGCAAAACTTTCATTACTAGTTTCATTTTTACCAGTGACACGAATATGTGACTGTTTTTCACAAGATAATTTCACTCAAACAAGTGAATCAGACACCACATAAATATTACCAGTGTGTGTATGAATGAATACAAAGATAAGCACATACTTTGAGTGAACTCTAGGATGTCTCGTGGATCATTAATAAATAAAAACAATATCTGGATAAGCTACCCTTTAGCCCGTTACCGGCTATGGCTGCCAAAAAAGTCCCTCCGCCAAGTTTGTACCCCGCCATTTGGTGATTGTCAGGTGCGCCTATTGATAATCACCATCACTGTGGTCACTATCACTGCCATCATCACTGCCATTATGACCACCCTCCTCCTCCTCCTCTGGTGCCTGGATGTTTCTTGCCTTACAAATATTGTGTAGGACAGCACAACAAGTCACAACTTGGCAGGTTTTCTCTGGGCTGAGACGAACCTCGCCATGAAGGACGTGGAATCTTCTCTTCAGCTGCCCAATTCCACGTTCCACCAAACTGCGTGTAGTTCTGTGTGCCCTGTGTGAAATGGGTATCTAATGAGTAATGATGAAGCATATAGTGCATTAAATTGTAGGGATTATTATTGTTCCACTAGTGCTCGTGCTCTTAACTTTTTTTACTACCAAAATGGCCGGCCAATGGAAACAAAAATACAGTAAAAAAAAAAAAACAAATCCCGCTAAACTTGCCGGCCACACCATAGGGAACAGTCAGAGAAGAATGGCCGTGATCAAGAGAGATGTCCTGACACTCCTCGCTTGAAGAAGTTCAAGTCGTAGGAACTTGGAAAAATAGACATAGGAAGAAGGTTCCAGAGTTTACCAGTGAGTGGGATGAAAGTGTGAAAATACTGGTTAACTCTTGCGTTAGGTAAATTGACAAAATAGGGATGAGAGTAAGTAGATAGTCTTGTGCGGCGGGGCCGCGGGAGGGGGAGAAGCATGCAGTTAGCATGCAACTTCGCGGCGAAGTTTAAGAGATTGAAGACAGTTAGTCAGAGGAGGAGAGTTGATGAGGGTGGCATTAGTTAGTTGATATTTATTTAGTATTTTTTTTTAAGGTGAGAGAGTGGTGTACATGAGTGTTAATGTGTGTGAGTGTGCCTTGTCTTGGCTACTCCCCCTTCAATGGAGGAATACAGCCAAGGTTTATAGATATATGGATAGGAGTTTATATTTAGTTTTGGTAATTTGTGCTGACAAATTTTTTTTTCTGGTAAATCGTTGGTGTTTTGATTGCTTCGTTATATAACTGACTGCCATCATTTTTTAAATTTCTGAGGAGGTTAGGAAGGAATGGGTGAAAAAAAAAATCACTGTTGTTTTCAACATAAATGGTTAACTAATTCATTCAAAGTACATCAAAATTTACCAATTTTTTTTTGTGTGTGTGCAATTGTGAGTGGGTTCACTTGAGATTGGGCGTCGCCTTATTGGCTCGACTGACAGAGACATGGCTTTGTATGTCGAAGGTCCCTGCCAGTGTTCTCTGATACACTCACAATCAAAGATGGAGTACCTAGATAGTAGCGTTGAGTAATCTTAGGTCACTTTGGAGTCATTGGTCACTGGCAGAACCTGATTGATTAATAATTAAATCACAATCTTATGAGAGTACTGCTATTTACATCACATACTTCATAGTATGTTGGCTTAGTAATAAAAGATGCTGAAAACTGGATTCCTCTACTTTATTGAATATAGGAGTAATTATATACTGAATTTGTAATGTCCTCAATATAAAAGAGCATGTTTTTCAGTGGTCATACCATGATCTCATGAAAATATATAGGTTGACAATTACTATTTTCTTATAATGTCTATTGAACGTTAATACCATGACTTTGAACCCAATGATGAATATCTTCAAGCAAGACACAAAGAGTAACAGATTGGTCACCAATTCACTCAGTAAACACAATTTTCCAGAAAAAATTACACTGAATTCACAAAAAAGTTGTTTTTCCACCCTGGAACTTTGTATCAGAACACAAGGAACAAATAAAAGTACAGCTTCCCACCTGGAATAAAGGAAGCATAAACAACCAAGTGACAAATAAAAGTACAACTTTCCACCCGGAACAAAGTAACCATAAACCAAGTAACAAATAAAAGTACAACTTTCCACCCGGAATAAAGGAAACATAAAAAAAAAACAAGTAACAAATAAAACTACAACTTTCCACCTGGAATAAAGTAACCATAAGCCAAGTAACAAATAAAACTACAACTTTCCACCCGGAATAAAGTAACCATAAGCCAAGTAACAAATAAAACTACAACTTTCCACCCGGAATAAAGTAACCATAAGCCAAGTAACAAATGAAACTACAACTTTCCACCCGGAATAAAGTAACCATAAGCCAAGTAACAAATAAAACTACAACTTTCAAGGAAGTACAAGGCATGCCTCCAATTTTTTCCATTTGTGAATACGCAAAACCTTAGTAAGAGCAAGTTATTACATTAATAATTACATTCTCTTTAAGTACATGATCATGGTTACCACAGGAAGCTCTCAAAATTTCAATTATTCCATTTGTGAAGCAATGACTGGAGTAAGAAATAAATATATAATTAATTTTGTGGGGCAAAGAAATACAAAAACATTTTACTACGAGAAGGCCTCCAAAGTCCATTTAAACCATTTGTGATTATGTAAGCACTGCTCAAGTAAAATAAATACACAGCTTTTACGTAAAACTCAAAGAAGTACTAAATTATACAACAGGGAACTACTTCATGAGATAGACTTCACAGTCTTCACCACATGATTTTGGTTAAAAGACAGACTGACCACAAACTCACTAGCTGCCAACTTTTAGTATAATAGCTATAGTTGAGAATTGGGGGGGACAACTGATATGTTTTCCCCCCACTTATACCAATATAATTCTTTTATTTTTCGTAACTCATTTTTACATAAATATTTAAGGTACGCCGTTTTACTTCATACACAAGTCATGCAACCTAACCTAACCTAACCTGACCTAACCATGTAGATGTGGTCGCCTCGATCTTTCGTTTTTTTCTAACTCGATTACATGTTTGGATTGGCTAATCAATACAAGCATTAAATTAGTACGTGAAATGATTAATTATTAAGTTTAGGTCCGCAACTGAGCCATTAACAAAATAACAATACATATGCAATGATTCGATAGAATACTATTTCTAATGTTTATTTTAACAGGCGCATGCTATAAACTGTGAGTGTTACTATACATAAAATAATAAAATTCACATTCTCCCAAAACAAATAACTCAAACTCTTCATACATCTTTTCTACAAACCTTCAACAATCATGGAAACGCTTTTTAAATCAAATTCAAGGACTATTCTTTTATTGTTGAAAATAGGAAACAGTTACGGATACCACTGGCTAGGCGCATCATTTTACGGATCCGGTTCATTTACTATTATGCTCGGTTAGGTTACTATTTAGTTCGGTTGGGTTGCTATTAAGTTCGGTTAGGTTAGTATTACGTTCAGTTAGGTTACTATTACGTTCGGTAAGGTTAGTATTACATTTGGTTAGGTTCAAGTATGTACTGGTATCTGTATCAAGGAAAGTGGGTGAATGAAAATATGATTACTACTTATTAATATATAGTGAAGTTAATAGTAAAGTCGAAAGTTAATACCAAGTTTAGTATTAATAGTTGACGAGGATACGGGCCCCAAGTTCCTCTTGCCCCAATCGGAAATAATAGTAAGGTCTGAGGCTAAGCGTTCTCTTGCCTCCAGACTTGAATCGTTAAGTTCCTGTAGGGTGGGTCTCCTATTAAAAGAAGTTGAGTAATGCAGAGTGGAGTCATCGGCGTAAGAATGGATAGGACAGTTCGTTTTGGAAAGATCATCAATGAACAACAGAAAGAGAGTGGGAGATAGGACAGAACCCTGTGGGACACCACTGTTAATAGGTTTAGGGGAAAAACAGTGACGTCTACCGCAGCAGAAATAGAACGGTCAGAAAGGAAACTGGAGATAAAGGTACAGAGAGAAGGATAGAAACCGTAGGAGGGTAGTTTGGAAAGCAAAGATTTGTGCCAGACCCTATCAAAAGCTTTTGATATGTCCAGCGCAATAGCAAAGGTTTCACCGAAACGGCTAAGAGAGGATGACCAAGAGTCAGTTAAGAAGGGAAGGAGATCACCAGTAGAACACCCCTTGCGGAACCCATACTGGCGATCAGATAGAAGGTCAGAAGTGGAAAGGTGCTTTTGACTCTTCCGGTTAAGGATTGATTCAAAAGCTTTAGATAGACAAGAAAGCAAAGCTATAGGACGGTAGTTGAGGGATTGGAACGGTCACCCTTCTTAGGCACAGGCTGTATGAAGGCATACTTCCAGCAGGAAGGAAAGGTAGATGTTGACAGTCAGAGGCGAAAGAGTTTGACCAGGCAGGGTGTCAGCACGGAGGCACAGTTTTTAAGGACAATAGGAGGCACTCCATCAGGTCCATAAGCCTCCTGAGGATTGAGGACAGAGAGGGCATAGAAAACATAATTTTTAAGAATCTTTATAACAGGCATAAAAAAGTCAGAGGGGGGATGAGAGGGAGGAATATGCCCAGATTCGTCCGGAGTGGAGTTTTTAGAAAAAGTCTAAGAGAAGAGTTCAGCCTTAGAGATAGAAGAGACGGCAGTCTTGCCGTCAGGACTGAGGAGAGGAGGGAAAGATAAAGAAGTGACGTTGGAGGAGATGTTTTTGGCAAATGCATGAAGTCACGGGAAGAGTTAGAGAAAGCAAGGTTTTGGTATTTTCTATTGATGAAAGAGTTTTTTGTTTTTGGTACCTTTTGTGAGCTGCCTCTCTATCTTTGACAGGACGAGAACAAGCGTGATTAAACCAAGGCTTTTTAGCATGAGGAGTAGAGAAAGTACGTGGAATGTATGCCTCCATTCCAGAGACAATCACCTCTGTGATGCGCTGAGCACACACAGAGGGGTTTCGCTCCTGGAAGCAATAATCATTCCACGGGAAATCGGAAGAGTATATCCTCAGGTCGTCCCACCGAGCTGAAGCAGAATGCCAGAAGCATCGCCTCTTCGGTGGGTCCAGAGGGTGTACAGGAGCGATAGGACAAGATACAGAAATAAGGTTGTGATCGGAGGAGCCCAACGGAGAGAACAGTTTGACAGAGTAAGCAGAAGGGTTTGAGGTAAGGAAGAGGTCTAGAATGTTGGGCCGGTCTCCAAGACGGTCGGGAATACGTGTAGGGTGCTGGACCAACTGCTCTAGATCGTTGAGGATAGCAAAGTTGTAGGCTTGTTCACCAGGCTGGAGATTTCAGCGAAGGGAGAGTGTGTCAAGATGTGCTCCACTTTAGAGTTCAAATAGTCAAAGAATTTTACATAGTTAGTAGAGTTAGGTGAGAGATAAACAGCACAGATGTATTTAGTAATAGAATGACAATGAAGTCTTAGCCAGATGATGGAAAATTCTGCAGAATCAAGGTTGTGGGCACGAGAGCAAGTGATGTCGTTGCGCACGTAGGCGCAACATCCAGCTTTGGATTGAAACTTAGGATAGAGATAGTAGGAGGGAACAGAGTAGAGACGAGAGACTACGATACCCCAGACAGGAGGAGGACCTACTCATGACAGCTCCTAAGAGTACACACACGATACTATACAAGGCTTTAAGGAGACTACGAGAGGCTCCTAAGAGTACACACACAATACTATACAAGGCTTTAAGGAGACTACGAGAGGCTCCTAAGAGTACACACGCGATACTACACAAGGCTTTAAGGAGACTACGAGAGACTCCTAAGAGTACACACGCGATACTATACAAGGCTTTAAGGAGACTACGAGAGGCTCCTAAGAGTACACACACGATACTATACAAGGCTTTAAGGAGACTACGAGAGGCTCCTAAGAGTACACACGCGATACTACACAAGGCTTTAAGGAGACTACGAGAGGCTCCTAAGAGTACACACCCGATACTACACAAGGCTTTAAGGAGACTACGAGAGGCTCCTAAGAGTACACACACGATACTACACAAGGCTTTAAGGAGACTACAAGGGGCCAGACAGACGGACGGCCTACACATGGCAGCTCCTAAGAGTACACACACGATACTACACAAGGCTTTAAGGAGACTACAAGGGGCCAGACAGACGGACGGCCTACACATGGCAGCTCCTAAGAGTACACACACGATACTACACAATGCTTTAAGGAGACTACGAGAGCCCAATCAGACGGAGGACCTACACATGACAACTCCTATGAATATACACACAACACTACACAGGGATACATGAACACTACATCTTCTCATCCACTCGCCTCATCTTACTATT
The DNA here is from genome assembly GCF_024679095.1 of Eriocheir sinensis. Taxonomy (NCBI): domain Eukaryota; kingdom Metazoa; phylum Arthropoda; class Malacostraca; order Decapoda; family Varunidae; genus Eriocheir; species Eriocheir sinensis. The sequence continues at coordinate 1,811,119 of NC_066528.1, read as the reverse complement.
ATAGCAGTCTTTCATCTCTTAAATTCCGCCGCAATGTTGCATCTCTTTCCATCTTCTATCGATATTTTCATGCTGACTGCTCTTCTGAACTTGCTAACTGCGGCCCCGTTGCAAATTCCTCATGTAAGAGTTAACAAGAATTTTTTTTTGCTTCTTTTTAGTTCTTGTTTTTATCCTTGAGATGCTTTCCTTGCTCATAAAAAATAACATCATTGCTCCGGTTGCCAACGCTTCTCTAAACATAACTCAAGCCTCCTTTTATCTAGATAGCAACGTGGAGGTAGCCTAGAGGTCCTCAGATCTAGACAGCATAATCTAGATGAGGCCTCACCAGCGGGAGATACAATTTAACGATAACTTCTGTGTTTCCGTTGCCACCTCTTCTAGAATCACAACCTCAGCCTCCCTTCATCTAGCTAGCAGCGTGGAGGCAACCTGGAGTCCCTCAGAGCTGAAGAACATAGTCAAGGTGAGGTTTAACTAGCGGCAGAGGCATTTTATTTCTTTGCTCAGGCTGGTAACGCTTCTTAAAACACAACCCCAGCCTCCTGTCATCTAGCTAGCAACCTGGAGGCAGCCTGGAGGCCCTCAGATCTCTGGCAGGAGGGTCATTTGCATTGTCTACGGTGACCTCAGGGAACGAATGCAAACCTAATTACGTTCCTTGGGTAAGTTTGCATTTAATATCCCCGGTAGGCAGGCAGGCAGACAGGCGGGAAGCTGATTAATTCACATGTTTACGCCTGACTCCTGCCATTCACCCTTGATCAGAGGCCAATGAAGAGTGACTTTAATGAGGTAATGACTGAGGAGGATGACGAAAAGGAAAAGGAATGATAATAATAATAAGAAGAAGAAGATGAGTCTGTGAATAGGATATCATCTTGTTTTTTTTTTTTTTTTTTTTTCATGGTTAAGGAACGAGAGAGAGAGAGAGAGAGAGAGAGAGAGAGAGAGAGAGAGAGAGAGAGAGAGAGAGAGAGAGAGAGAGAGAGAGAGAGAGAGAGAGAGAGAGAGAGAGAGAGAGAGAGAGAGAGAGAGAGAGAGAGAGAGAGAGAGAGAGAGAGAGAGAGAGAGAGAGAGAGAGAGAGAGAGAGAGCAGGGGAAAAAGGGAAATAGGACCTACCCAAATGGACTAGATAGGTGTGTGTGTGTGTGTGTGTGTGTGTGTGTGTGTGTGTGTGTGTGTGTGTGTGTGTGTGTGTGTGTGTGTGTGTGTGTGTGATGCAACTCGGTCCCTGAAATAACACTAAACTCAATATATTCACATAGAACTCAAAAATATTTCATACTCCCTGACATGCGTACTGATTGAGATAGCGCGTACAAATAGGCTTCACATCAACAAACATTATACTTTCTGCACGTTTTTTGATGAGTTCTCTCCTACCACGGGGCTAACGGTACGGAGATGAGCACCGCCGCCACGTGCAGCTACTTGTATACTCCCAACTTCACCTTCTTAACCCCGCTCGGTCCATTCCAGGCCGTGGCGGTGGAGTGTAGGTAAGCCTTGCCGTGTGCGTGAGTGTGTCCGCCCCACTACCTCCTGCACTGGGTCATCCTCAGCTTTAATCGTGCCCGGAGATTCCTGGTCCAGGCTGATGTACTGTTATTAGCCCTTCGTCTTCTCTGTAGCTTTATTCTTGCTATTTTCTTCGTGGTCTTGTTCTTGATTTACCTCTTTATCTTTACCTTCATTTTCTTTGTTTTCTTTTTTCCTTCTCTGTGTTTTTGTTCTTTTTCTGGATCTTCTTCCTCTTCAGCTTTTTTTTCTTTTTTTTTCTATTCCATTTTTCTTTTTCTTCATCGTTCTTCTTTCTCTTGTTCTTGTTCTTTTCTTTTTAATTTTTCTTCTTGTTCTTCTTGTAACAGTATATTTTCTCGTACATATTTATCAGTTTCTGACAAAAAGTAAAGTAAACTCTTACATTCACATTAATATCCATTCAACAATCGTCAAAAAAAACTTCATTATTGACACAGTTTATACGAGTGCAAATGATACCTACAAGTCCAAGTTCCTCACCCATATTTGAATGTCGCGTTCTGGTATAGTTACGTATCACGCACTATTGGGAGCGACGAGTGTGAGGGACAGAAGGACACCACCCACTTCAAAGGCCACTCAGCCACCGCAACTATATATAAGAATGAAATGGCTAGCTGGATAAAAAGATATAGATAGATAGTTAGGCAGATAGATATATAGACAAAGAGTTATTTACAGAGACAAAAAGAGATAAGGAGAATGACAAAGACTGAGAAAATGCGCGCGCGCGCCAGAGAGAGAGAGAGAGAGAGAGAGAGAGAGAGAGAGAGAGAGAGAGAGAGAGAGAGAGAGAGAGAGAGAGAGAGCACCCACATTTTGCAAACTAATTCTACAGCCATTCCAGTATTTCCTTCCACCCAAGACTCGCTCACAGGCCGGGTCGCCGCCTCTCAGCATTCATTCCTCGCACACTTCTCGTCCGCTCCCTTCCTTTCAAAACTTATCTTCCATCGAACCTGCGACTTAACTAATGGAATAATCTCTCTGTAAGAATTTATTTAACTTTCAAGGGCGACGTTCATGATTACTAGGCTTAAACATTTTCTTCTCTTTTATATTCGTTTTTCTGATATTTGATGATTTTATTTTATTTTCGATTTTTTTTATAGTAAGTGAACTAAGGGGGCATTGTCCTTAGAGTTTTAGTAGATTATATGATTTTTTTTCTTTATTTGATTTAGCTCGTTTTTTTGTGTGTGGGAGGGAGTTACAAGTGTGTGTGTGTGTGTGTGTGTGTGTGTGTGTGTGTGTGTGTGTGTGTGTGTGTGTGTGTGTGTGTGTGTGTGTGTGTTTATTTTATCCTACTGTTTGCAAGTGCTAAATACGTGTCTGTCTGTCTGTCTGTCTGTGTGCCTCTCTCTCTCTCTCTCTCTCTCTCTCTCTCTCTCTCTCTCTCTCTCTCTCTCTCTCTCTCTCTCTCTCTCTCTCTCTCTCTCTCTCTCTCTCTCTCTCTCTCTCTCTCTCTCTCTCTCTCTCTCTCTCTCTCTCTCTCTCTCTCTCTCTCTCTCTCTCTCTCTCTCCTTACATACACGTATAGTAGTATCCGCATAGTCAGGTCGTGTTGGGCGCCGTTGTACCGCTTTTTCCCATCCTTGAAGAGACACTGTTCGTCACAAAACCTGGCGGGCACAAAGACGCCTTCGCCCCCTCCGCCGTCTCCTGCACCCGCCACTGAATAAACAACTTGTTATTTCACTGCAAACAGCCCTCGCAGCGGCCACCATTCACCCGTTTTCTATACCGCCCTGACGCGTGAGAGGTGTGTCTGCCCCGCTGCTGCCCCCTGATGCTACGAGGGCCAACTATTTCCATGTAAAGTGTCCGAAGTGTCCCGTTGGCGCACTTCCAGACTCTTTCCTGTCCTTCCTCCCTTCCTTCCTGCTCGTCCCGCTTCTATATGCACCTTACGCCTCGAAGAACCGATAGCACAAGAAAGTATGAGTGTGTAACTATTTCTCTACCACTAAAGGAAACACGGAATTGTATCTCCAGGATCGTTGAAAAAATAAAATAAAAATGAAAGCCGAAAACATATCTAAATAAACGTTCGTCTATGCACCATACGCCCCCAAAACATTAAGATAAGAAATATAAGACGGTAAAACTACTTCTGTACTGCTAAAAGAAAGACGGAAACGTATCTCAAGAGAGAGAGAGAGAGAGAGAGAGAGAGAGAGAGAGAGAGAGAGAGAGAGAGAGAGAGAGAGAGAGAGAGAGAGAGAGAGAGAGAGAGAGAGAGAGAGAGAGAGAGAGAGAGAGAGAGAGAGAGAGAACGGAAGGAAGGAGGAAGGAATAAAAAAAAACGGAAGATGATGATGAATACGAACATGGAAGAAGATAGAGGAGGAGATGAAAGAGGGAAGGACATAAGGAATAATACAGAAAATAAGAAGAATAAAAATAAGAGAAACAAGAACACTAAAAAAAAAAAAAAACGAAAACAAGAGAAGTAGGAAAAGGAAGAAGAGAAAGAGGAGGAAAGAAACAGAGAGAGAGGTAAAAGAGGGAGATGAAAAAAGGAAGGAAATGAATAATAATAATAAGAATCATAAGAGTAAGAAGAAGAAAAAGATGAAGACAAGAACACGAACGAGAACAAGAAATGAAGGAGGAGGAAAAAGAGGAAGAGGAGGAAAAGGATGAGGATGAAGAAGAGAAGGAAGAAGAAAATGATGAGGAGGAGGAAAGGGATGAGGATGAAGAGGAGGAGGAGGAAGAAGAAAAGGGGGAGGAGGAGGAGGAGGAGGAGGAGGAAAGGGATAAGGATGAGGAGAATAAGGAGGGGGAGGAGGAAGAATAGGAAGGGGTAAAAAATAAACAGAGAGAAGGGTAGATACAAGAAAAGACTTATGTATGTATTGCAATAAACAAATACACAAGGGCGCTGCTGTGTCTAAAACGAGGGTGTCTTCTGAACTATTGGAAAAAGGGGAAAACATATTAAGTTAACAGAGCAAGCAGAGAACAGGACACGACTTCTCCCAACCAACCTTAAACACACACACACAAACACACACACACACACACACACACACACACACACACACACACACACACACACACACACCTAACCGCCCCCCCGACACACACACCTAACCCCCCTTACTTACACACGAGAGTATAAGGGTTTCGAGGTGATTGGATTCTGTGACAGTGCTATGAGCGGCCGTTATGGGTCCGCGTCCAGCTACCGGCGGCCCGTTGCTGTGCGTCGCCACTCGTTCAGATTGTCTGTATTTCAAACCCTAATTCTGAAGTCTCAAAACCCGGATGCTGGAAGGGACGAAGGGGTTAGTGGGCGGAGGGGGAGAGCGGGAAGGTTTAGTTGGCGCTGGTGAAGAACTGAATTATGGGATTGTAGTGGATATTGAGTGTAGTGTTGATTGTCTAAAGTGGAATGGAAGACTGTTGGGGGTGGGACTGCGCTCTCTCTCTCTCTCTCTCTCTCTCTCTCTCTCTCTCTCTCTCTCTCTCTCTCTCTCTCTCTCTCTCTCTCTCTCTCTCTCTCTCTCTCTCTCTCTCTCTCTCTCTCTCTCTCTCTCTCAACTTCCTTGCTCCTTTAAAAAGCTCGGCCTACACACTTCAATATTAACTAAAGAAGGACTGCAAAGTTTTGGAGCAATCTGATTAATGCAGAATAACTTTGATTTAAGGACAGATCACCTAGTCTGGACCATGGGGGTCTGTGTGGTCTGAATCTCTAGGTAAATCTCTCTCTCTCTCTCTCTCTCTCTCTCTCTCTCTCTCTCTCTCTCTCTCTCTCTCTCTCTCTCTCTCTCTCTCTCTCTCTCTCTCTCTCTCTCTCTCTCTCTCTCTCTCTCTCTCTCTCTCTCTCTCTCTCTCTCTCTCTCTCTCCCGATCTATCTATCTATCCGTCCATTCATACGATAAATAATCTGGTCTACAGTAAGTTCGTTGAGACACGTTACTACAGTCTGGACCAGTGAGATTAGTATTAGACATCTTCAGCCCTTGTTCTGTTTCAGTGTGATACAGTGATGCCAAAAGCCTTCATTTGTCTATATTCTCCTGCCTACGACTTAAATGCTTTCGAGAGGGGAGTATCAACACGCTTTCCGTTCCACTTTCCGCTACTCTTATCACCTATTCCCAGGAGCAGCCCCAGCGGTCTTCTTTGTGTCCTCTTTTCATTTCTGTAGCTTCCTCCTTTCCAGTAAAAAAAAAATCGTCTCCGAATATTCTGATCACGGCATTAACAGATACTTTGATTATAAATGGTTTCGTCATTGAATATATGGATGTTACATGTAATTCTTCCCCACTTTAATCTGAATATCTTTTTTTGCACCATCTCTTCCAACTCCGCTTGAGACTATGGGTCATATTACTAAAAATTTCAGCGCCCAAGAACACATATTTGACAAGGCCTTCGTAGGAGTTTTGGGCATACCCAGGGGTAGTTTTATGGCCCTGGTGGTAGTTTGATCCTTCCTCTGTACCGTGAACCTAAAGAAACACTCATGAGAACCTGACTGATCCCCTCTTTGGCCTTTGGAAATAGTTGAAGTGAGAAGCGAAAGTGTCTTATAATACCGACTTACATATACCAAACGATCTGACATAAGAGTGAATACAACATCTCACACCGTTGGCAGTGAGGAATGTTATTTGATCGTACTCTCGGCCACTTGTGTGTACGCCTCTGCTCAGCATTTTGGCATTTCCCTCCTGCAATATTTACCCCGTGTAAATGTTAAACAGCCAAGGTAACATTACACGAGCGGGAATATGTTTAGTCTGGGAGCATAACGTGTCAGGCGCAATATTCCCAGACACTCGTGTACACGCCGGCCCGCTGTCACCAAGGCTTGCATACTCAGACGCTTTCGGCTCTCACAACAGATATTTCCCAAGGCCACAAAGGAGATTAGTCGGGTTCTCACGAGTGTTCTTTCACGTTTATGATGCAAAAGCCTTGTTATACTATCACTAGGCTCATAACACTACCCATGGAAATACTACTAACACAACCTCTACGTAAGTCAGATCAAATGTGTGTAAGTAAGTAAGTAAGTAAGTAATGTTTATTGCCATAATACACACATTGATATATACATATATATATATATATATATATATATATATATATATATATATATATATATATATATATATATATATATATATATATATATATATATATAATTCTGGCAACGAATCTAGCCTGTCAAGCCGAAGCTTCCCGACAGACTGTATATTTATTTCATTGTACTATTATTATCTTTCTAAAGGTTGCAGATAGCTCCCAATCATAAAGCTAAATACAAATATACAATAAATAACAACATTAACTATAATACCAGATGAAGTTATAATAGTTATATCTAAAATGTTAACTATAATAACAACTACAACATCATCAACAATAATAATAATAATAACAATAATAATAATAATAATAATAATAATAATAATAATAATAATAATAATAATAATAACAATAATAAAAATAATATGGACAATAGTACTATGCAATTCACTGATTAGATTTAATAATGTAAATTTGTGTTCATGTTACAGGAATAAATTATAATTTTAACCGTGATTGTTTTGGATTGCAAATAAGTGTGTTTTTACTGACTTTTTAAATAGAGAGAAATTATTACTATTAAGGAGATTTTTTATTTCTACTGGCAAAGAATTCCAAACTTGAGGTCCTGAGCATAAAATACTATTTCTGAAAAGAACTGTCCTGAACTGTGGAATAAGATTTATATTGTTCCTGCGCGTATTATGCACTGTATTAATAACTTGAAAAGGATGAGTTCCATGCATCAGTGCGAGGTTTTTATAAATAAATAATAGTAGAAAATAACAATGAATGTTTTTAAAATTAAGAAATCTATGTGTGGAAAATACGTTATGTGTGGAATCAAACTTGTTCATGTAAAACATACACCTAAATATCTTATTTTGAGAAACCTGAAGATTTTTAAGAAAGGAAGGCCACGTACACGCCCACACAGATACACAATAAATGAGATGCGGGTAACAAAGTGTATAATAAATACTGATAAGTGCTTCTTGTGTAAGGCTATTTCTTATTCGATACAGTATGCCACATATCCTAGATAGTTTATTTGCAACAGAATTAATTTGGTATTTCCAATTGATATTTTGATCTATGACAACGCCCAAAAACTTAGTATAAGAAACTCGTTCAAGTACTTTTCCTTCAAGTGTTATAGGTGGCATGTTAGTAGTGACTGATCGGTTTTGAAAGATAATGTATTTTGTTTTATTGATATTTAACCTTAACTTATTATGTTTAAGCCACATATTAATTGAATTGAGCTCATTATTAATGTTTATATGCAAACTATTTATATTTTTATCATCTAATAGTAAATTAGTGTCGTCAGCATAAATGGTATACTTAAATTTATTACTAGCATTGACAATATCATTAATATAGATGAGAAAAGGTATAGGTCCTAGGATAGATCCTTGCGGTACACCCATTTTGATAGGCTTGAAAGAAGAATATTTAGAATTACAGTAAACAGCTTGAAATCGATTTGTTAAATAATTTTTGAATAATTCTAAAGGAACTCCCCGAATCCCAAAATTACTAAGTTTACTTAATAGAATTTTATGACATAGCGAATCAAAAGCCTTAGAAAGATCTAAAAAAATTCCAACTAAATAATGTTTCTTTTCCAGATATTTATACACATTATTGGTAAACTGAAATATGGCCGACTCAGTAGAGCGCCCTGGTCTAAAACCATGCTGACAATTCGAAAATAAATTATTTTTCTCAATGAAATTTACAAGACGAGTGCATATCACTTTTTCAAAGACTTTACTGAACACAGGAAGAACTGATATAGGTCTGTAGTTATTGACATCATCTCTATTATCTGACTTAAACAATGGAATAATTTTAGCTTTCTTAAGTTCGTCCGGAAAAACTCCTTTCTTTAATGTGAGGTTAACTATGTGTGTTAATGGCAAGGAAATTATGCCGGCAGTTTGTCTTACGACCAAGGGAGAAATTTCATCAAAACCAGATGATGTACCTTTTAATGTCTTAAGAAAGTTTTCAATTTCTATCTGTGTAGCTGGTGATAAGTATACCGAGTAATTAGGTGAGTTGTGTAAATATGTCATATATTCATCCCCTACTATATCATGATCTAGCCCCCCAGCCTTCAAAAATCGGTCATTAAATGTTTCAGAAATGTCAGTACAATGTGGCTTTAATTCAATAACTGTATGTTTAGCACCTGTGCATCTACCAAGAATAGTATTAATGGATCTCCAGTGTTGTTTTGGATTACCTTAGCTATTAAGTAACTGCTCTTGGTTATACTTCTTCTTGGCTAATTTTAAAAGTGACGTTAATTTATTTCTATATATTCTATAAGGCTCCTTAAACGTTAAAGGCCATTTATGAGCTAGTTTTTCAAGTCGATGTTTTTCTCTAATACTATTCTTAAGAGCTAGAGTAATGTGTGGACTACGTTCCTTTTTAAAACTAAATTTAATTTTTCTTTCCGGAAAACACTTATCAAAACATGTTTTAAATTTACTGTAAAATAAGTTGTAGGCCTCATTAGCACATATACAATTTAATGTGTCACTCCAATTAGTTTGTGAGAGACTATTACTAAATTTTTCAAGGGAGTCCTGATTAAATATTCTTTTAGTTACGTAAGTGGGAGAAGGATGACGATATTTATCACATTTAAATACAGAGATTACTGGGTAGTGGTCACTGATATCTGTCTTTAATATATAATTGGCAGTATTACTTTCAATCTGAGATGACCAAACATAATCAATTAACGTGGATGAAGTTGAAGTTACTCGAGTAGGCAAGGTAGTTAGAGGAAATAAAGAATAGCTGTACATTATATTAATTAAATCCTGCACATTGTCATTATTACATTGTAACAAATCTATGTTTAAGTCTCCAAACACAAAAACCTCCTTGTAATTTTTATCTTTAATTAGGGATAAGATTTCATTAAGTGAATTGTGAAAATTATTTATACTGCTTTGAGGTGGTCTGTAAATACAAAGAAATAAATAGGTATTAGCATTACATATTGCTTCGATTCCCAAACATTCCATAAAAGGTTCCAATTTAGAAAATTCATTGATCACAGAAGATTTGTACTTACTAGAGATATAAATGGCCACTCCCCCACCAAACCTGTTTCTCTTATTAGTGAACATTTCATATTCCGGTGGTCTGTACAGTGGAGAAATATCTACATCTAAGCGGGTTTCTGTTAATCCTATGACATCAAATTTAGTTTGGCACGAAAGGACAGTGTCTACAAAGTATTGGAAATTCGATGAGATGGATCTAATATTCAGTGTTAATAAATATAATTCACTATTATTAGTAGAAAAAGGAAAGCTATCCAGATAAATATATTCAGATTTAGAAAAATTTAAATTTCTTGCTCTTAAATAAAACTGAGTTACATCAAGATCGTTATTATAATTTCTATCTTCTACACTAAGTGGATGGAAAGCATGTAGGTCTTGATTTTGTGTATTATTGACATTAAAACAATGCAACAAATCTTCATTGTTAATAGAGGCAAAAGGGAAAATATAATCTATTGGTGGAGGCATATTATCGTTAGTAGTAGTAGTGGAAGTAGTAGTAGTAGTAGTAGTAGTAGTAGTAGTAGTAGTAATAGTAGTAGTAATAGTAGTAGTAGTAGTAGTAGTAGTAGTAGTAGTAGTAGTAGTAGTAGTAGTAGTAGTAGTAGTAGTAGTAGTAATGGTGGTTGGTTAGTGCGGTTATATTGATAGTAGTAGTAGTAGTAGTAGTAGTAGTAGTAGAAATAGTAGTAGTAGTAGTAATAGTGGTAATAGTTGTAGTTAGTAGTAGCAGGAGAAAAGGTATAGTAGTAGTAGTAGTAGTAGTAGTAGTAGTAGTAGAAGTAGTAGTAGTAGTAGTAGTAGTAGTATTTGTTGTTGTTGTAACCATAAAAATAGTAGTAGTAGTAGTAGTAGTAGTAGTAGTAGTAGTAGTAGTAGTAGTAGTGGTGGTGGTAGACGTAATAGCAGTAGTAGCAGTAGTAGTAGTAGTAGTAGTAGTAGTAGTGGTAGTAATAGCAGATAGTAGTAGTAATAGTAGTTAGTAGTAGTAGTAGTAGTAGATGTAGTAGTAGTAGTAGAATCATTGATTGAATTGGAATTGTGAGTTATTATGTACTAAATTACTTAACGTTGTGAATCTATTTCTTGGTGCCGCTTCGCAGGAATTTCTTGATTTCCTTGCGTTGGGGGGACGAAGCAGCAGGTGGGGCCGAGGACAGCCGCGAGCCACCAGGTTGGTGCACGGGGAGGGGAGAGCGAGTGTTGTCCACACCACCCCACGCCCCAGCCGCCTCGACACGGACGACACCACCATCACCATCAGCATCACCAGCACCATCAGGAGCGCCAGCAGCACCAACAGCACCAGCAGCAGCGTCAGCACCATCAGCAGCATCACCAGCACCAGCAACGGCAGTCACTGGCACCTGGCCGCCACGCAAGCCCCAGCCTCCAGCTTCAGCCGCGCGCCCGGCCCGCACGTCCAGTCCAGTAGCACTTCCAAACGTCTTGTCCCGAATGATCAGTTTGGTGTGTCGGAAGAAAGCTACTTTTCCTTCAGCCCTTGCCTGCTTGAGCAAGGGCATCTGAGCATTCTTGATTGCTAGAGAAGCTGCAGACAAATCTTCATTCAGGTATATGTTAGTACCCTTCAGTTGTCTTCCTCGTCTGATTGCTGCGTCTCGATCCCCATAACGAGCGAAGCGCGCCACAACGGGGCGGGGCCTGGCATCTCGGCGTTGACCAACCCTGTGCGCGCGCTCCAATATAATTCCTGGTATCTGCAGTTTTGATTCCAGGAGAGATGTCACAGCCGCTGCAGTTTGCTCCCAGGTTTCATCTCCTCTCTCCTCCAGTCCACTAATTCTCAAGTTCTTCCTGCGGCTGTAGTCTTCTTGATAAGTGACTTTTTCTTCTAGTTCTTTAATTTTAAGATGAGATGATTGAAGTTGCTGGTTAAGTGTGTCTATTTTGCTTCTGCCTTCCTTTTTCTCCTTTTCGTGTTCTTTGGCATTAGATTTAAGGTCGTCGACTTCCCTCTGAGTGAATTCCAGGCTAGTTGTTAGTTCTGCCACTTTCTTATCCAACTTGGTAACTTGGTCGTTTAGCTGCCTGACGACCACATCTAGTGCAGACTTGTACGCTCGCTCCTGGGCCTCCAACAGCAGCTTGAAGGTCGACGAGTCCATGTTTGAGCAAACTAGCCGCTGTGACGTTGTGCTGACGCTGGTAGTGACGTCACACTAGCTCCATTGCGCATGCGCAATGGCGGGAATCCCGGCCAGGAGGGGGCCTTGGACTCAGTAGCTTGATTTTGCATAGCAAAAAACGACAGAGTCCAAAAGCACTGTGCTACCAAGTAGCCCTAGCTAGTAAACGGCAACCTTAGGCAACTTGCAGTGCTAGTCCTGGTGCGGTAGAAGCCCTGAGTCTCTGGAAGTCTTGCAAAATACGAGGAGCTCCATCTAAGTGTCTGTGTAAACAATGGCGCCGTGGGTGTGTGTGTGTGTGTGTGTGTGTGTGTGTTTGGAGCGCTTGGTCACACAAATATAACTTCCTTGGCAAAACTATTTAAATCCGAATCATTTTCTCATTTCTTCATAATTGTTTCCAGCTCTCCACACACACACACACACACACACACACACACACACACACACACACACACACACACACACAGTCTCTCTCTCTCTCTCTCTCTCTCTCTCTCTCTCTCTCTCTCTCTCTCTCTCTCTCTCTCTCTCTCTCTCTCTCTCTCTCTCTCTCTCGGCCATGAAAACCTTGTACGAATATGAATTTTCAAAAGCCATGAAATAATTAGACTGAAATGATTTGCTAACGTTGCCTCGGTAAAAGTAATACAGAGCTGATCACGTAATTATATTGGAGGCGCCGAACGTTAATGCATTTCACGTAAACTCGAAAAAACGTTCAAGTTGTCCAAATGAAAGTTAGAATGATAAAAAAAACTCCAGGCACTCGAAAAAATAATAGTTGAAAAAGGAGACAAGCGAAAAATATATCCCAGTAAAAACAGATTATCATTGACAGAACAGTTAAGTGAATAAGAATACGGAGGAGGAAAGAGGAAATGAATGAGGAAGAAAATAGGGAATAATAAGAATGAGAAGAAGAGGAATAAAATATATAACAATAAAAACACGAAAAAACAAACACAACAACAACAGCGAGAACAAGAGATGGAGGAGGGGGAGGAGGAAGAGGAGGAGGAGGAAGAAAAAGAGGAAGGAAGATGAGGAGGAAAAAGGGGAGGAGTAGGAGGAGGATGGAAGATGAGGAGGAGAAAGAGTAGTAGTAGTAGTAGTAGTAGTAGTAGTAGTAGTAGTAGTAGTAGTAGTTGTAGTAGTAGTAGTAGTAGTAGTAGTAGTAGTAGCAGTAGTAGTAGTAGTAGTAGTAGTAGTAGCAGTAGAAGTAGTAGTAGGAGTACAATGAAACCTATCATCATTATCCATCTTATCAATAACAAATAGCCCAACAAAATACCAGCCACTCAGAAATACACATCTCCTAACACTACTCTGGAGGCCTCCCGCGTAACACATTATTCACACCACTCGTCAGTATCACGTGTTCCTCACTTTTTACTCCGACTCGCCTGAAATATTGGGGCTGACGGACGGCCCGGCCTGTCACGCTAAGTATTCAGAGGGGCGGCAGTACAGGGCGGTCCGATCAGGTGACGGGGTCTGGTACAACTGTTGTCACGCCTATGATGATAAACGTAATGGCAGGCGACTATAATGGGTGACTCTAAGGTCCCTATTCTTAAACGTATCGAGCTTCTATTACTATTTTCTAAGGCCACAGAAAAAATTAACAGGGCAGACACGTTAGATTTTCAGTTTAAGGTGCAGAAGTCGTGTAAAACTATCACTAGGATCACTAAACAGTCCATGAAAAAAAAATGGCGATATGTTTAGAAATACGGACTTAGGAGGTGACTGATGTGTTAGTGACGGTGGTGAGTGCCAGGCATCCGTCCGCGTATCCCTTCCCAGGCCAGCAAGATAAAGCGGTGTGTCCGGCGTTAGGGGCGGGGCGGGCTGCGGCGGCGTCGTTTGGGCCATAACGCGTGATGGATGGAAGTCGCCGCAAGAATAACCCGTTTCACGCTGGCTCCATTATGCGCTGACTTTTACCCGCTTTTATTTGTATACAAAACTGTTATGGCGTGCAAAAGCTACGAGTAATAGCTGTGTTATTAGGGTCATTACCGTTATATTCAGTGAGATGCATAGCGGGAACTGGCGCACGAGGCAGGAAGGGAGGAAGGGAATGGACTTTGCACCGTGTAAGGTGTGCGC
>NC_066528.1:1774657-1792157 GCF_024679095.1 Eriocheir sinensis | reverse complement strand
CTCTCTCTTCTTATGTCTTGTCCTGTCATCTCGCACTTAAGATCTCATCCCTTGCTAGTAATTCCCCTTTCTCGGTGCTTTCTCTCTTCTTTTTTCTTTCTTTCTTTTGGCTATCTTTTTCTCTCTCTCCTTCGCTTCCTCTCTCCATCCCTCCCTCCTAAGTCTTGTCCTGTCATCTCGCACTCAAGATCTCATCCCTTGCTGCTAATTCCTCTTTCTCGGTGCATTGCCTTCTCTCTTCTCTTTATAATCTTTGTTTTGCCTATCTTGCTTCCCTCTCTCCCTCTCTTCCTCTCTCCATCCCTCCCTCCTGAGTCTTGCCCTGTCATCTCTCATCCCTTGCCAGTTATTCTTCTTTACTGGTGCATCGCTTTTTCTCTTTTCTTTTTTTTCTTTCTCTTGGCTGTCTTGCTTCTCTCTCTCTCCCTCCATCCCTCTCTTCCTCTTTCCATCCCTCCCTCCTGAGTCTTGTCCCGTCATCTCTCATCCCTTGCCAGTTATTCCTCTTTCTCGGTGAATCACTTTCCCTCTTATCTTTTTTTCTTACTTTTTGAACGTCTTGCTTCCCTTCCTCCCTCCATCCCTCTCTTTATCTCTCCATCTCTCCATTTAGGGTAGGCGGTGGCCGAACTGGTAGCGTACTGGGCCCACATTCACCGCGTGATGGGCGACGCGGGTTCGAATCCCCACGCTACCACTCGGATTTTTCAGTCACCGCCGAGTGGCTTAAAACTACCCACATGCTGTCCTGAAGACCACCCATCAACCCGGACTCTAGAGGAAGCCGTCCAAGCGAATCAAGAACGAGTTCCGGGGGGCAGCATGAGCCAATGCAAGATGGCGCCACTATAAACAATCGCCTGCGCCAGAACGGGCTGGGCCGACCATCAGGCCCCACCTAGAAGATGCCTTGGGCCGACCATCAGGCCCCACCAGGAAGATGCCTACCGGTGCAACAGGCACCGACGTAAAAAATAAAAAATAACCTCCTAAGTCTTGTCCTGTCATCTTATCCCTTACCAGTCTTTCCTCTTTCTCTCTTCTTTTTTTTCTTTCTTTTTGACCGTCTTCCTTCCTCCCTCCTTCTATCCATCCATCCCTCTCTTCCTCTCTTCATCCCTCCCTCCTAAGTCTTGTCCCGTCATCTCTCATCCCTTGCCAGTCTTTCCTCTTTCTCTCTTCTCATTTTTCTTTCTTTTTGACCGTCTTCCTTCCCTCCCTCCCTCCATCCATCCATCCCTCTCTTCCTCTCTTCACCCCTTCCTCCTGAGTCTTGTCCCGTCATCTCTCATCCCTTGCCAGTCTTTCCTCTTTCTCTCTTCTCTTTTTTCTTTCTTTTTGACCGTCTTGCTTCCCTCCCTCCATCCATCCCTCTCTTCCTCTCTTCATCCCTCCCTCCTGAGTCTTGTCCTGTCATCTCTCATCCCTTGCCAGTCTTTCCTCTTTCTCTCTTCTCTTTTTTTCTTTCTTTTTGACCGTCTTGCTTCCCTCCCTCCTTCCCTCCCTTCCTCTCTCCTCAAGTCTTGTCCTGTCATCTCACTAAAGGTCCCGTTCAGCTCCGTCTACTTGTTGCATTAAAAACACCATTGTCCTCTCTGTGTCGATAGATAAATCACTCCGACCTCTCCCTTCCCATAAGTAAGACATACTTTGTTAAGTTTCTAAAACGATTCATTTCTCATCAACCTGAAGGTGGCTTGTGTGACGGACGGGTTTCTTTTTCTCGTTTTCTATAAGGGGTTCTCTAGTCCCTAATACTTCCCTTCATCACTGTGTCTCGTCTCCTCTATGCAAGACTCAGAAGGTGGATTCGTTCTCACTTCCCAATTTCCGACAGCTTAAACGTCTCTTGAGTAATGGTTGGGTTTCTCTTGCCACTAACACTTTTTTGTCACTGTGTCTCGTCTTCTGTATACAAGACTAGGGAGGGAGGGAGCGGAGGGGTCGGGAAGGGAGGGTTCAGGGGTAAAAAATGAAGAGAAAAGGAAGGTTTACATAAGTTAATTTTCCGTGCCGCTGATTTGAAACATAACGTGTGAGTCATTCATTACCTTGATTATGAAGAGGGGGACGTGTGTGTGTGTGTGTGTGTGTGTGTGTGTGTGTGTGTGTGTGTGTGTGTGCTACAAAAACCTATATTCCATTCACATGTATATTAAAAAGTGAGTTTCTTAGACGAATGATAACTGTGTGTGTGTGTGTGTGTGTGTGTGTGTGTGCAGAGAGAGAGAGAGAGAGAGAGAGAGAGAGAGAGAGAAATCGTACATCCATATTATATATAAAAAAAAAAATCTATAACTAATTCACATCCAAATATATAGAACAATCTACATTTAGTTCACATTTATATTACGAAAAAAAAAAAAAAACGTAAAATTCTTATGCGGAAAATACCTCAGCACAATAATCATCAGTAATTTCTGGAAATGTCGAATTATACATCACCAATAAATGACAATACCCAAAATGAACACTTCTCACCAACCTCCAAGAAATCTCGCTAATGACAGATAATGATAGACAGGTCAAAAGACATACACGGGGTAGTCACACACACGCAGCTAGTTAAGAGGGTGTCGCTGCCTATAATAAAATGTAATACTTTGTACGCATTTTCTGGGTTAATCTCGCGTGGTATGCTTATGGTATGTTGCAGTGGCCCGCTGTATCATTTGGGTCCATGCAACACGCCAGTATGCTACCTTCTTCAAAATCAAGTTCCATATTCCCAAATGCCTCCGCTCCGCACATGAACTAATTCCAAAGTCCGAAAAGGAGATTCGTCGGGTTCTCGTTAGTGTTATTTTCACTTTCATGGCACAGAAAGCCTTGTGAAACTACCATCAGGGTCGTAAAGCTACTAATGGAAATGCCCACAGCGCAGTAACGGGGCAAGTTTGCATAAATTAAAGCTCGGGAAAAGAAATAGACAAGAACTTGTTCACTAACAGGATGGTGGATGAGTGGACCAAACTGAGCAGGTATGTAGTTGAGACAAACATAACTGAAAGCTTTATATGGATGTTAGCTGTGTTTATGGATGGGAGGTGAATAATCCACTCTCTCTTCTGGCCTCATGTAGTCTCCTTGTATCCATCTTTTTTTTTTTTTTTTACAGTAGAGGAAACAGTTCAAGGGCAAAAAAAGGAAACAATAATGAAAAAAAAGCCCGCTACTCACTGCTCCTACAAAAGAGTCAAGAGGAGTGGCCGAAAGATAGGTCAATTTCTTTCTGTACACAACTATTACGAAAACCTGGGCAGATGCGTGTGCTAAGGCGCCGAAATATTGAGAATAGTCGTATGTTTTTCCTTCCCCCAGATATGATCAAAATACAAAAATTCTGCTTAGTTTAACTTTTTCTTTGTACCATATTTCTCTCGTCTCTTTTCTTACACTATAATAACCTTTAAGGCCTCAACTGTCTTTCTTTTCCTCCTTCCTTTCCTTCTATCATTTTCCCTTTTCCTTCCTTCCTTTCCTTCTATCATTTTCCCTTTTCCTTCCTTCCTTTCTTTCTATCATTTTCCCTTTTCCTTCCTTCCTTTCTTTCTATCATTTTCCCTTTTCCTTCCTTCCTTTCTTTCTATCATTTTCCCTTTTCTTCCTTCCTTTCTTTCTATCATTTTCCCTTTTCCCCCTTCCTTTCTTTCTATCATTTTCCCTTTTCCTTCCTTCCTTTCTTACTTACTTACTTTTCTTCTTCCTCCCTACTCCATCTGTTCTTCTCATGATGACCGAAATCAAACACCACACACATCTCTCATATCTTCTCTCGCATCTTTTCACCCACGCCCTTCCTTCCTCCCTTCCCCCCACTAACGCGACTGTCCTTCTCTTCTCTTCCCTTCCCTTCCCCCCGCCGCTCTCGATCCGCCTGTCTCCCTAACGCACTTACAAATTATCTAATATCGTTATGTTATTATCCAAATTTACATGCAAATTTGCGACCATTACTCTCATCCCTGTGGCTTTATCTCCCTCGCCTTTGTTCACGTCCCGCCGCACGCATGACTCACTCTCTCTCTCTCTCTCTCTCTCTCTCTCTCTCTCTCTCTCTCTCTCTCTCTCTCTCTCTCTCTCTCTCTCTCTCTGATGGGTCTATTTATGGTTATATCTGTTACTATCTATCACTTAATCTCTCTCTCTCTCTCTCTCTCTCTCTCTCTCTCTCTCTCTCTCTCTCTCTCTCTCTCTCTCTCTCTCTCTCTCTCTCTCTCTCTCTCTCTCTCTCTCTCTCTCTCTCTCTCTCTCTCTGATGGGTCTATTTATGGTTATATCTGTTACTATCTCTCTCTCTCTCTCTCTCTCTCTCTCTCTCTCTCTCTCTCTCTCTCTCTCTCTCTCTCTCTCTCTCTCTCTCTCTCTCTCTCTCTCTCTCTCTCTCTCTCTCTCTCTCTCTCTCGTTATCGCCTCCTCCCCGTCTAATGGTTCTTCGGTCGTATTCCTGGCGCAGCCTTCGGCAAAACACACTATTTCTAACCTGAGGAAATACTGCAGGAGAGGTTAGATTTAGTATGTTTATGATCGACGGTCTATATCTCTCTCTCTCTCTCTCTCTCTCTCTCTCTCTCTCTCTCTCTCTCTCTCTCTCTCTCTCTCTCTCTCTCTCTCTCTCTCTCTCTCTCTCTCTCTCTCTCTCTCTCTCTCTCTCTCTCTCTCTCTCTCTCTCTCTCTCTCACACACACACACACACACACACACACACACACACACACATAAACGTTTTCTTTCGTGTCGGAATCCTTTACTTTTCTTCTAGTTTTCTTTTTCTTCGCTGTAGTTTTCTTCTTTCATAAATTTATAACACTTCCTCAGTCGTCTATTACATTATATTACTTTGTGTCATCTGTAAAAAAAATCAAACTTAGAGTCAACTGTACTTGTTTATATCTTTTAATTTTGATCAGAAAAAATGCAAAATTAATTGAATCGAAATATTATTCAGGATTTTATTACTAATTGATTCTGGCTATTACTACACAGTGTTATATTCCCACTGTGGATAACTTAATTGTATCACTATCGGGGATGTGTGAAAGTGATGAGCCGGAGCAAAACATTCGACGCAAACACAACAGCATCACGGGAATATTAATCACACCGACGCGGAAACATTGAAAAAAAAATCACAGCTGACTCAATAAATATGTAATGAGTGAGTAAATGTGTGCAAATAAATATAGAGGGATAGATAGATGCCAATAAATACTTAGGGGAGGCGGTGGCTGAATGGATAGCGTGACGGTCCCGCGTTCAGGACGACGCGAGTTCAATCCCCTCCCGGTACCACCAACCTGGGGTTTTTCAGCCGCCGCCGAGTGGCTTAAAATTACCCACATGCTGTCCAGAACACCACCTATCAACCCGGACTCTAGATTCTAGGATTAAAGATGAGCTCCGGGACGGCAGCATGAGCCACTGCAAGATGGCGCCACTATAAACACTCGCCTGCGCCAGAACGGGCTGGGCCGACCATCAGGCCCCACCAGGAAGATGCCTTGGGCCGACCATCAGGATCCACCGGGAAGAAGCCTACCGGCGCAATAGGCCGCGACGTAAAAAAAAAAAAAAAAAAAAAAAAAGATAGATTAACAAACTGACACTCGGATACAGGGGTAGGCAGATTGAAAGATAGACAGACAAAGATAAAAATGTAATGAGCGAGTAACTGTATACAAATAAATATAGAGGGATAGACAGAAGCCAATAAATACTTAGATACTAAATTAACAGACAGGCACAGATATTTATGTATTAATGTATTAATGTATATGGCAATGCAAACATGTATCCCAGCGACAACAGGGTGTGCAGAATTTGTTATTGGAACACACAAAAAATAACTAAATAAAAATATAAATAAATAAATAAATGAAGATAAAAATCTAATCAAAAGATAATAAGAAAATAGCGCATCCATTTATCGAGTCTATGAAAACAAAATCATGTGTGTGTGTGTGTGTGTGTGTGTGTGTGTGTGTGTGTGTGTGTGTGTGTGTGTGTGTGTGTGTGTGTGTGTGTGTGTGTGTGTGTGTGTGTGTGTGTGTGTGTGTGTGTGTGTGTGTGTGTGTGTGTGTGTGTGTGTGTGTGTGTGTGTGTGTGTGTGTGTGTGTGTGTGTGTGTGTGTGTGTGTGTGTGTGTGTGTGTGTGTGTGTGTGTGTGTGTGTGTGTGTGTGTGTGTGTGTGTGTGTGTGTGTGTGTGTGTGTGTGTGTGTGTGTGTGTGTGTGTGTGTGTGTGTGTGTGTGTGTGTGTGTGTGTGTGTGTGTGTGTGTGTGTGTGTGTGTGTGTGTGTGTGTGTGTGTGTGTGTGTGTGTGTGTGTGTGTGTGTGTGTGTGTGTGTGTGTGTGTGTGTGTGTGTGTGTGTGTGTGTGTGTGTGTGTGTGTGTGTGTGTGTGTGTGTGTGTGTGTGTGTGTGTGTGTGTGTTGGTGAGGTGTGACAGCCCTGCCCCTCTTAACGAAGTGATTATTCAAAGAACTAAAGCGAGCAAAAATCTGAGGTAGGTGTGTGTGAGGAGGGGTGTTGGTGAGGTGTGACAGCCCCGGGCCTCAAGGTGACTGGCTGGCTAATGGGTGGCGGCCCTCCTCGCCTCCTCGCCCCAAACTCCGCGACCAATTAGAGTCTGCGAGTGGATTCACGTTGTAGGAGAGAGTTTCCGTTGGGTTGACCCGCCACTACGCTAAATTACCTGCTCGCTCTCTCTCTCTCTCTCTCTCTCTCTCTCTCTCTCTCTCTCTCTCTCTCTCTCTCTCTCTCTCTCTCTCTCTCTCTCTCTCTCTCTCTCTCTCTCTCTCTCTCTCTCTCTCTCTCTCTCTCTCTCTCTCTCTCTCTCTCTCTCTCTCTCTCTCTCTCTCTCTCTCTCTCTCTCTCTCTCTCTCTCTCTCTCTCTCTCCTCACCACTGCCACTTCCCTCTCCCTAAGTTTCCAGTACTGCCCAAAAAGCTCCCAGCTTTAAATGGGCTCACAGCACTACAAAATTATTGTAAATACATAATTGTATAAAGGGATAATAAAATGTTTCAAATGTTTCAAATGTTTCCCTTCTTTATTTCCTTTCCTCCTTCCTCTTGCGCCTCTCTCTCTCTCTCTCTCTCTTGGGTCACAAACGGTATTAGTCACAGCAGGCGCCCGCTTTATTAACAACAATTATGAAGGACTCGTGAGGGGCCGCTCGTTAACTCACATAATTACAAATTACAAAAACAAGTTCAAAATTAATAATAAAATGCGTAAAGTAATAATAATTTCCGAGATATATTTCGCAAGCATTATATCATTGTTTCGTTGCCTCGCCATTCCTACTGATCTTGTTATAAGTTTGCAATGTCCTTCACCACGTGTTACAATTACAGCAGTCTTGGTGCCTCGCTACCCTCGCCACGCTCGCCTGTACCACCGAGGAACAAAGTGGTACACGGTCACACGGTCTTGGTCTTGGTGCCTCGCTACCCTCGCCACGCTCGCCTGTACCACCGAGGAACAAAGTGGTACACGGTCACACGGTCTTGGTCTTGGTGCCTCACTACCCTCGCCACGCTCGCCTGTACCACCGAGGAACAAAGTGGTACACGGTCACACGGTCTCTCTCTTACCATTTGCCAGAGTAGAGACGAGTCTCCTTAACTCCAACAGGTGTTCCCCATTCTCCACATGTTACAAACGAGTCCCCTTAACTCCAACAGGTGTTCCCCATTCTCCACATGTTACAGCCACAGCAAGTTCGCATCCATCACAGCCACCACTATCCCGCTACCCTCGCCATTAAGATACAAAGAGGTACGGTACACGGTCTGTCTACAACCATTTGCCGCAGTAGAGACGAGTCGACTTAAAACAGGTGTTCCCCATTCTCCACACGTTACAGCCACAGCAAGTTAGCAACCCTCACACCCTCCACTACCTCCCTACCCTCGTGACCAAGATACAGAGCGGTAACCATTTGCCGCAGTATAGACGAGTCCCCGTAACTTCTAACAGGTGTCCCCCTTTCTGCATGTGTTACAGTCCCCGCCACCACTACAGCCTCCTACCTGGCTGCCCTCGCCACCAAAATACAGAGAAGTACACGGTCTCCTCTCTGTACCTTGCTCGCCGCCACCGCCCCCCTCGCCACACTGCCTGTCTGTCTGTCTGGCTCTGACCGACAGCACAAAACGTAAAACAAATATTCGGACACCCCAATCTACAGAGCAATTTGTAGACGTCACACAGCCACTGCATTGTACTTTTACTGTGTGTGTTTCTACGTATAGGTATTCTCCGGCGCTTTTGGCTCCCACAGCAACTCTTTCCAAAGCCACAAAAGAGATTAGTCGGATTCTCGTGAGTGATTTCACGTTCATGGTGCAGAAGCCTTGACAAACTATCACTAGGCTCATAAAACTACCCATGTAAATACCGACACAACCTCTACGAAAGCCTTATCAATTGTGGGTGTGTAAGCCTCGAAGTGCTAAAGAATATGGACTTAAACATTCATCTAAAAACGTGTAGGTGAATAAATCTGTTAATCAAACCTAAGCCCATATTATCAAGCATTTCAGGGCTTACACACACGTTTGATAAGGCTTTCGTTGAGGTTGTGGTGTTTGTATTTCCATGGGTAGTATTTCGAGCCTAGTGATAGTTTGACGACACGTTTTTAGATGAATGATTAAGTCCATATTCCTTAGCATTTCGAGGCTTACACACCCTCAACTGAAAAGGCTTTTGTAGAGGTTGAGTTAGTATTTCCATGGGCAGTTTTCCGAGCCTAGTGATAGTTTGACAAGGCTTCTGCACCATGAACGTGAAAAACACTCATGAGAACCCGACTAACCTCCTTTGTGGCCTTGAGAAATAGTTGTGGTGAGAGTCAAAAAAAGTCAAAACCGTCTGAGAAAATACGATCCAATACCTCATTAACACACCTAAATAATGCAAAAAACAAAACAAAAACATAATAAACGGAGCCCACCGCGTCTCATTTCCATATAAATTTCATCCACACAATCATTAAACAGCGATAATTCCACTCGTATATCCGATTAGTTTAGTGCGGCTCATTCATATTCACGCCGGACAGACCGAGGCAATGTTTATGACGGCGGCGGCGGTGGCGACGGCGGACGAACCTACACCATACATCTGTACACTCCTATTGTCTTTCCTTATCCCCCACCTGTACCTCCGCCACTGACCCACTTCCTCTTCTTACTATAACCTTGATAAAAAAGGAGGAGGAGGAGGAGGAGGAGGAGGAGGAGGATCAGAGGAATAAGGATGAAAGAGGTGGATGACGAAGGAAGGAAGAGAAGGTTAAAGGAAGAGATGGAGGAAAAGAGGAGGAGAAGGATCAGAGAAAAAAAAAGGAAATAAGGAAGGAGATGGAAGAGGAGGAGTGGGAGAAGGAGGAGGTAGAAGAAAATAAAAAATAAGGTTAGAGGAAGAGAGGGAAGAGATGGAGGGGAAGAGAAGGAGGAGGAGAAGGATCAGAGGAAAAAGAAGGAAATGGAAGAGTAGGAGTGGGAGAAGAAGGAGAATCAGTGGAATAAGGATAAAGGAGGTATAGAAGAAAAGAAAGAGAGAGAAGGTTAGAGGAAGAGAAGGAGGAGAAGAGAAGGAGGAGGAGGAGGAGGAGGATCAGAGGAAAAAGAAGGAAATAAGGAAGGATGTGGAAGAATAGGAGTGGGAGAAGAAGGAGAATCAGTGGAATAAGTAAATAAAGGAGGTAGAAGAAAAGGAAGAGAGAGAAGGTTAAAGGAAGAGAAGGAAGAGATGGAGGAGAAGAGGAAGAGGAGGAAAAGGAGGAGGAACAGAGGAGGAAGAAGAAGGAGGAGGAGGATCAGTGATATAACGAAGGAGATGGAAGAAGAAAAAAGAAAGTAAAGGAGGAAGAAGAGGAAAGAGAAGAAGAAGAAAAATAGGAGAAGGAAGAAGTGGGAAGAAGATGGAGGAAGACAAAATTATAAAAGGAGGAGAAGGAGAAGCAACAGAAGAAAGAATTAGGAGCAGAAAGTAAAAAAACGTAGGAAGTGCGTGGCGGCGGCGGGCGACGGACAGCTCTCGTGGGAACGGCGGCCCGCACCTCGCTCCTGCCGGCAACGTGACCAACGGACTGCCTGCCGCCGCTACGGGAAGGGATGATGATGATGATGATGATGAGTGCTTTCCTGCTGCGTCCTCCTCCTCCTCCTCCTGTCCTGTGCTTTGAGTTGTGTTGTGTTGTGTTGTAGCGTGTTGTGTTGTGTTGTGTTGTGTTGTGTTGTGTTGTGTTGTTGTGTTGTGTTGTGTTGTGTAGTGTAGTGTAGTGTAGTGTAGTGTAGTGTAGTGTAGTGTAGTGTAGTGTAGTGTAGTGTTGTGCTGTGTTGTGTTGTGTTGTGTTGTGTTGTGTTGTGTTGTTGTGTTGTGTTGTGTTGTGTTGTGTTGTGTTGTGTTGTGTAGTGTTGTTGTGTTGTGTTGTGTTGTGTAGTGTTGCTGTGTTGTGTTGTGTTGTGTTGTGTTGTGTTGTGTTGCTGTGTAGTGTTGCGTTGTGTTGTGTTGTGTTATGTTGCTGAATAGTGTTGTGTAGTGTTGTGTTAAGTTGTGTTGTGTAGTGTAGTGTTGTGGTGTGTGGTGTTGTGTTGTGTTTCTATATGGGACACCACCACCATCACCACCACCAAGACAGTCAAAATATTCTAGTCATTTTGTTTCTATTTTGCGGCGAAAATTACTAACAAGAAAAAAATATTGCCGTTGATAAAAGTCCATACTGTTCAATCTTCTTATTTATTTTTTGTTGTGTGGGGAAAACTACCCCCAAAAATACTGTTGTAGGAAAATTGTCAATACATTTCAGTTTCTTTTTGTTTGTGGAGAAAATTACCGAAACAAACAAACGCTGGTGTTGGTAAAAGTCGATACATTCCAATCTTTTTATATTTGTGTGTGTGGAGAATTACCCCAGAACGAGACCTCGAGGCTCCTGCTACACAATGCTGACAATATAGAAACGTTAACGTGCGTGACATTATTATGGAACCAACACCCAACGTAACAAAACATAACATAACAAAATAACACAGCATAACATAATATACCGTAACATAACACAGCATAGCATAGCATAACACATATCATAACATAACATGCCAACATGCATAACATAGAATAGCTTAGCAATACATAACATCCCATAGCATAACATAACATCACATAACATAACACAACACAGCATAACATAAAATAAAATAACGTAACCTAACCTAAAATAACGTAGTATAACATTACACAACCAACACCGCCACCCGACATTATATTTATTTCCAGCAACATTTGACAGCCTATAATTTACCCCTCACAACAGTACCACCACCACCACCTCCATCACCACCACCACCACCACCTCCATCACCACCACCACCACCACCACCACCACCACCTCCATCACCACCACCACCACCTCCATTACCTTCCCCTCCATCACGCCTATACAGTCCGTTCACCCGGCACCATTAATAGGGTCACTACCATTACTTCCACACCATCACCATACACCATCCACATTACAACTACTTCCATCACCATCATCACCACTATCACCACCATCACTTCCATCACGCCCATAGAGTCCGTTCACCCGGCACCATCACCACCATCACTTCCACACCATCACCACCACCACCATTACCAC
Organism: Eriocheir sinensis; assembly: GCF_024679095.1. Classification (NCBI taxonomy): domain Eukaryota; kingdom Metazoa; phylum Arthropoda; class Malacostraca; order Decapoda; family Varunidae; genus Eriocheir; species Eriocheir sinensis. Next base: position 1,780,502 of record NC_066528.1, on the reverse strand, counting down.
CACCACCACCACCACCACCACTATCTCCATCACACTTGCCCGGTCGACCTCTTATCGATGGGTCAAATCCAACCTCTTGCCTCTTTATTTCTGCGGGCATTTTGACGTTTTTTCACTCTTGGATCTTCTTCTTCTTCACCGTAATAACAAGGCAAGATAAAGGTTGTAATAATTAACATGTTGTAGTTGCGCGTATGGCGGTGCTCATCTCTCGTCACGTTGGCCCTTTAAGCCCGTGGTAGGGAGAGAACCCGATAAACAACACAGGGCCAGTATGACATCCGGGTTACAACAGTTCTCTCTCTCTCTCTCACCGTTTATCTCCCTGTCTCTATTCTATTTCCAACTCTATTATCTCTACAATTCTATTACACACCCAGCGCCTTTTTATGTTATTCAATTCTCTCTCTCTCTCTCTCTCTCTCTCTCTCTCTCTCCAGGCACTCCATTTATCGACCAGCCCGAAAGTAAGGATGAACAGCTGGATGGACTGCACGCCGACTGCCCAGGACGGGGGATTCAAACCTGGCCCGCAGATTTGGTTAGACGGGAACTAATTTTTTTGTACAGTAAAGGAAACAGCTAAAGGGCAAAAAAGAGAAACAATAGCGAACAAAAAGCACGTAAGTCAGTGTCCCTATAAAATAAAAAAAAGAGTTGAGAGGAGTGGCCAAAAGAGAGGCCAATTTCGGGAGGAGAGGTGCCCCGATACTCTCCTAATGAAAGAGTTCAAGTCGTAGGCAGGAAGAAACGCACCAGGGAGGCGGTAATACTGCCACACCGCAAAAGAAAAAACAATCCTGGTGACAAAGAGCGGATGATGTGAGGGCTGATGGTGATGAAGCTTAACGAGGATTATCGATGACCCGGGCAACGGATAAACCTGCAAAAACAAAGTAAAATAAAATACTTCATGTTTGTACTAAAAAAAGAGCAGCATAAAAATAGTAGCAAATCACCATCAGGGAAATGTGTATATCGGGCGCTCTTTCATGTCCTGTAAGTACATTTGTGGAGATAGAGGCGCTGTGTGTGATAGTGTTGTGGAGATAATAGAGTTGGAAATAGAACAGAGACAGTGAGGATAAACGGTGTGAGAGAGAGAGAGAGAGAGAGAGAGGAGAGAGAGAGAGAGAGAGAGAGAGAGAGAGATAGAGAGAGAGAGAGAGAGAGAGAGAGAGAGAGAGAGAGAGAGAGAGAGAGAGGAGAGAGGAGAGAGAGAGAAAGAGAGAGAGAGAGAGAGAGAGAGAGAGAGAATATGCGAGGCAGGCAATGATGGAAAGCTGGAATAAGAGTAATAATACGAATACGAGGAAACATGGAAGATGGATCAGTAGGCAGCAAGCCTGTTGGCTCATTACTAGGTTGCTCTGCGTTCAGTGATTTAATCAATCCGTTTGCCATAGGAGTGGCTTTCTGCAGGGGAAGGATTAAAGAATTTGTGTATCTACTCTTTTGGGAACGTTCAGTTCACCTCGATGGCAAAGTGGCGATCAACGTGTTTCTTGAAGGAGTTGATGGTCTTGTTAACCACTTCTGCAGTAGAAGGCTCCAGGGCGAACAACTCTATTCGAGAAATAACTCCTGCCGATGTCGGTATTGCATCGATTTGCTTGAATTGTTTTTCCGTTGTTTCTTGTTCTCAGGTTACTTGTAGCAGAGTTTGGAGTGACTGCCAAGGAGCTTGTTCAGGTACTAAAGACTTGTATCATGTCTCCCCGCAGGCGTCTCTTTCCAACGTAAAGAGGTTGAGTCGCTCGAGTCGCTCTTCATAGGCTTCGTCCTCAGTGATGGTATCATCTCGTGGCGCGGCGCTGTACTCTCTCAAGTAATTCAATGTCTTTCCTGTAATTAGGAGACCAGAATTGTAATGGCATACCCAGGTGGGGTCTTACCAGCTAATTATACAAGGATAACATAACTCCCGGCGTCTTGTATTCAAAGTTCCTCGGTATGAACCCAAGCATTGTATTGGCTTTCTGTTGGTTAGGTAATACTGGTGATGGTAGTAGTAGTGGTGGTGGACGTGCAGGTGTTGGTGTTGGGTGGTAGAACCCAGGATGGTGGTGACGCTGGTGGTGGTAATGATGGTGGTGTTGGTGATGATGGTGTTGGTGATGGTGGTGTTGATTAGGTAACGCTGGTGGTGGTAGTGGTGGTGATGGTGGTGGTGGTAGAACTCACGAGATGGTGGTGATGCTGGTCGTGGTAGTGGTGGTGATGTTGGTGATGGTGGTGGTGGTGACGGTGGTCTTGGTCAGGTAATACTGGTGGTGGTGGTGACGGTCCCTGGTGGTGGTGGTGACGGTGGTCTTGGTCAGGTAATACTGGTGGTGGTGGTGGTGACGGTGGTCTTGGTCAGGTAATACTGGTGGTGGTGGTGACGGCCCCTGGTGGTGGTGGTGACGGTGGTCTTGGTCAGGTAATACTGGTGGTGGTGGTGACGGCCCCTGGTGGTGGTGGTGACGGTGGTCTTGGTCAGGTAATACTGGTGGTGGTGGTGACGGTCCCTGGTGGTGGTGGTGACGGTGGTCTTGGTCAGGTAATACTGGTGGTGGTGGTGACGGTCCCTGGTGGTGGTGGTGACGGTGGTCTTGGTCAGGTAATACTGGTGCATGGTGGTGACGGTCCCTGGTGGTGGTGGTGACGGTCCCTGGTGGTGGTGGTGACGGTCCCTGGTGGTGGTGGTGACGGTGGTCTTGGTCAGGTAATACTGGTGGTGGTGGTGACGGCCCCTGGTGGTGGTGGTGACGGCCCCTGGTGGTGGTGGTGACGGTGGTCTTGGTCAGGTAATACTGGTGGTGGTGGTGACGGTCCTTGGTGGTGGTGGTGACGGCCCCTGGTGGTGGTGGTGGAGACGCTGGGCCCAACACGTGAGAGCGGCAGAGCGTCCTTGAGCGTAACATAATGAGGCGGATGAGGCGGCGAAGGAGCGACAAAAAATTAATATAATGGCAGCAGTTACCCCCGAACGCGGCACGGAGGATTAGGACGGAATTTATAAGAGGAAACATGGAAACATGGAAATGCAGGCATCAGAAATCCTAGTGGCTCATTACGAGGTCGCCCGCTTGGGTGATTTAATCTGCTCGACAGCCACTTGGGGCTTGAGGAGCAGATGAAAGCACCTCGATATTGAGGAGCAGATGAAAGCACCTCGATATTGAGGAGCAGATGAAAGCACCTCGATATTGAGGCGCAGATGAAAGCACCTCGATATTGAGGAGCAGATGAAAGCACCTCGATATTGAGGAGCAGATGAAAGCACCTCGATATTGAGGAGCAGATGAAAGCACCTCGATATTGAGGAGCAGATGAAAGCACCTCGATATTGAGGAGCAGATTAAAGCACCTCGACATTGAGGAGCAGATGAAAGCACCTCGATATTGAGGAGCAGATGAAAGCACCTCGATATTGAGGAGCAGATGAAAGCACCTCGACATTGAGGAGCAGATGAAAGCACCTCGATATTGAGGAGCAGATGAAAGCACCTCGATATTGAGGAGCAGATGAAAGCACCTCGATATTGAGGAGCAGATGAAAGCACCTCGATATTGAGGAGCAGATGAAAGCACCTCGATATTGAGGAGCAGATGAAAGCACCTCGACATTGAGGAGCAGATGAAAGCACCTCGATATTGAGGAGCAGCTGAAAGCACCTCGATATTGAGGAGCAGATGAAAGCACCTCGATATTGAGGAGCAGATGAAAGCACCTCGTTATTCAGTTTACTCCCGACGCAGCGAAGTGAAGGTCGATTCTATATTTGAAGAGTTGATGGTATTCCCATTTACTACTTCTGAAGGAAGATTGTTCCAGTGGTGGATGACTCGGTTTGAAAGGAAACTCCTTCCAAATGTCTGTGATACATCGACTCGACTGAATGGGTAAACCATTATTTCTAGTTCTTGAGTTGGTTTGCATTTCAAAGAATTTGGAGTAATCGACGTTATTGAACTTTTTCAGATACTTGAATACTTGAATCATATCCCCTCGTAGGCGTCTTTTCTCCAATGTAAAGAGATTGAGTCGCTTGAGTCGTTCCTCGTACGGTTGAGCCCTTAAGGTTGGAATCATCTTTGTGGCGCGTCGTTGAATCCTTTCCAGTAAATCAATGTCCTTTCTGTAATTAGTAGCCAAGAACTGTACTGCATACTCGAGGTGCGGTCTTACCATGGAATTATACAAGGATAACATCACGTCTGATGTTTTACACTCGAAGTTCCTCGCTATGAACCCGAGCATAGTGTTGGCTTTGATGTATGTTTTTATACAGTGATTCGCGTGTTTCAGGTCACTGCTGATAGTGACTCCAAGATCCTTTTCCTCCTGCATCGCCTGCAGAGGTTTCCCATTCATGATGTATGTGTGGTTACTATTTTGGGACCCAATGTGCATGACTTTGCATTTGTCAACATTAAAAGACATATGCCATTTTTCCGACCATTCGATAATGTGATTGAGGTCTTTATGAATGATTTCGCAGTCAGTCTTTGTGAGGGCATTTCCACCCAGGAGGAGGAGGAGGAAGAAGAAAAAAGAAAAAAGAAAAAAAGAAAAAAGAAAAAGAAAAAGAAGAAGAAGAAGAAGAAGAAGAAGAAGAAGAAGAAGAAGAAGAAGAAGAAGAAGAAGAAGAAGAAGAAGAGGAGGAGGAGGAGGAGGAGGAGGAGGAAGATCAAAGAAAGATGAAAAAGAAGGAGGATTACTAGAAGAAGCATGTGGAAGAAGACGAAAGGAGGAAAGGAAGAGAAGGAAGAAGTGGAAGGAGGAGGTGGAAGAAAATGAATGAGGAAGAGGAAGAGGAGGAAGATGAAAGAGAAGAAGAGGAGAAGGAAGAGGATCAGTGGGAGGAGGAGGCAGATGATGAAGAAAAGAGAAAGGAGGAGGAGGATCTGAGGAAGAAGAAGAAGGAGGTGGAAGAAGACAAAATTATAAGAGGAGGAAGAGAGGGAGGAAGAGGAGAAAGATATGAAGAAAGAGAAGAAGGAAGAAGAAAAAGAAGAGGGAGGAGGAGGAGGAGGAGGAGGAAAAGATAATGGCAATGATAAAAAAAAGAACAACAGAAGGAAATGGAGAGAAAAAGAGAAGGAAAAAAAAAAGATGGATGAGGAACCTAATGAACGCCAGGTAATCTCTCTCTCTCTCTCTCTCTCTCTCTCTCTCTCTCTCTCTCTCTCTCTCTCTCTCTCTCTCTCTCTCTCTCTCTCTCTCCTTCCCTCTCACTCCTACTCTCCCTCAATTTCTCCTTCTCTCCCTCTCCCTTTCTTGGCCGACCCCCCCCCCCCCCCCAACACACACACACACACACACACACACACACACACACACACACACACACACGGCTCCTTCGCACGGCCGCACACAAACGTCGAAACAGATCAGGCAGGAGGAGGAGCAGGAGGATCGGGAGCTCTAATCACCCAGACCAGACCAGAGACCCACCAACGAGCCTCTGCCACTGAGCCGAGGAAAATAACGTGTGATTTATAGGACGCTGGCCGAGTGTGAGCTGCTGAGAGACGGTGCAGCAGCGGGCAGGAGCAAAGGACAACAAACTAAAGGGGCTATAACACTGGGCAAATTTTCCGTGGATCTTCAGTCAAACCTCGATTTCCGCTGGCATGGTTCTCATTTGTTTCTTGCTATTGCTGCTGATGATGATGGTGATTAATACCGTCGTCCTTCGGTGAAATCTACGGTAGCTTTGGAAGATCGTGGAGACGTCTGAAAACCACGGAAATATGAGAACCACGCCAGCGAAAATCGTGGTTTGACTGTAGATCCACGGAAAAGTTGCCCAGTGTAATAGCCCCTTAAGGAACGTGAACTGAGAAAGAGGAATAC
>NC_066528.1:1748362-1774557 GCF_024679095.1 Eriocheir sinensis | reverse complement strand
AAGGAGAGAGAGAGGGGGAGAGAGGGAAAACCACCAGCCTGCAGCCACTCCTTAACCTTCCCGCGTCCTGTCCCTGAGCCCGGCGCCCACTCCAGCGCCACCACCGCAATATCTCGCGCACCAAACGTCGCCAAGGCACGCCAGCGGAAGCCTTGCGCCCATGACCCGGAATAATGTACAGGTTGGGTTATCGTCTCATTTTCCTTCCCCCTCACGGCCCCGACCTGACCTCGCTGCTGCTGGTGCTAGGTGATACAGTGGAAGGGAAGAGGAAGGTGCAAGGGTTTGACATTGCAAGAGTGTTACGTATGGCAAAAAATGGAAGAAAAACATGAAAGAAGGTTCTAATACTGTTCTGGAGTGTAGAAAGAAAAGAAAGACTGGAATGCTTTAAAAATATCTGCTAAACCCTATTTCAATACAGTTTGGGAGTGAAGAAAGGAGAGAAAACACTAAAATGGTAAGTCAGTCTGTTACGCAGCACAAAAACCTGCAACCACAAACCCTTAAGGAATACGCCAATAGTGTTCTCAATTGTGTAAAGGAGAAAGAACACGATGTGATAACATCTACATGCACAAATCCTTTTAAATACAATTTGGAGTAAAGAAAGAGAAGGAACATTGAAATTATAAAGAAAATACATGTAGTACCAACTCTTAAGACACGTCCTAATACTGTTCTGAAGAGGAAGGATAAATAAACACTGAAATGGCAAGTTAGCCACGCAAGGCAAGAAACGTATAAACAAACCAGATACAATCATCCTGGTACAGTTCTGAAGCGAAGAAAAGAGCCAGAACACTAAAACGTTAACAGTTAAGCCAGAAAGTATAAACAAACCCCAAAAGGCAGCTTCAAGTCCCGTTCCAGGGTGACATCTGGGGGCCTCTATATAAAACCCTCATATTTATATATTTTCCCAACTCCTAACACGTGGGGAGGCTGCCTGCGCGTGATCAATAATGCAGAAGAGTCGAAATGTCGTGAAGGGGGCGAGGATGACGCGGAAGATTAAATGCCAGGAGGTGGACAGCAACGTCATCAGTTGGTCAATCTAGGAAGCCAAGCAAAAGGTGTCCCATAGCAGGGTGTCCAGAGCAAAGAGAGTGAATCTGTGTATTGGAAAAAGAGGAAGAGGGAAGAGAAATGCCAGAGGTGGACGGCAACGTAATCAATCGGTCAATCTAGGAAGCCAAACAAAGGTGTCCCATAGCAGGGTGTCCAGAGCAAAGAGAGGAATCTGTGTATTGGAAAAAGAGGAAGAGGACGAAGAAGGGAAGAGAAATGTCAGAGGTGGACTGCAACGTAATCAGTTGGTCAATCTAGGAAGCCAAGCAAAAGGTGTCCCATAGCAGGGTGTCCAGAGCAAAGAGAGTGAATCTGTGTATAGGAAAAGGAGGAAGAGAGACGAAGAAGGGGAAGAGAAAATGCCAGGAGGTGGACGGCAAAGTAATCAATCGGTCAGTCTACGAAGCCAAGCAAACATGTCCCGTAGAAAGGTGTTGAGTTCAGTGCAAAGAGAGTGAGTGTGTTTATTGGAAGAAGAGGAAGAGGGAAAAAGAAGGTGAAGATTAAATAACAGAAGGTGGACGGCAAAGTAATCAATCGGTCAGTCTACGAAGCCAAGCAAAAGGTGTCCCGTAGAAAGGTGTCGAGTGCCAAGGGATTGAGTCTGTGTATAGGTTTCCCGCACCCCTTCCACGCCTCTCCATGTGCCAATGTAAACAAACGTCCCACCAGAGCCGAAAAAAGTCCTGTTCAACACACACACACGTTCTCACACACACACACACACACACACACACACACACACACACACACACACACACACACACACACACACACACACACGCACGTACACACACACACGTTCACTCACCCAATAGTTTGTTAGTATGCTCTCCGTTTTTTCTCCTTTTCCTCGTGCATGACATAAACAATCTTCAACACACACACACACACACACACACACACACACACACACACACACACACACACACACACACACACACACACACACACACTCACACACGAGCTCTCTCGCCCTTGTTGCCATCTATACGTAAACACACACACACACACAAACACACCGCCCTGCCAGACAAACACCCTCAGCTTAGCAACACATAATACACACAACACTATAAATAAAAGGGAATAAATAAAGGGAAAATAAGGGAAATAAAGGAAAGACTCAACACCTGACGCCTCTCCTCCTCCTCCTCCTCCTCCTCGTTAATATGGTGACATCTTCCTCGTCGTCTGATATTTCGTTATTGTCTGAAGCATTAAAAAGCTCACGCACTATATTTATTACACGTTTTTTACCTGTCAATTATTAGTGTGATGCAGAGAGAGAGAGAGAGAGAGAGAGAGAGAGAGAGAGAGAGAGAGAGAGAGAGAGAGAGAGAGAGAGAGGCGTGGAGCGCGAGATTCACAACTCAACAAACAAACGAGGTAACGAGAACGAGACGCGAAGCAAACATGTGTGTGTGTGTGTGTGTGTGTGTGTGTGTGTGTGTGAGAGAGAGAGAGAGAGAGAGAGAGAGAGAGAGAGAGAGAGAGAGAGAGAGAGAGAGAGAGAGAGAGAGAGAGAGAGAGAGAGAGAATAGTAGTAGTAGTAGTAGTAGTAGTAGTAGTAATAACAATAATAATAATAATAATAATAATAATAAGAATAAGAATAAGAATAAGAATAAGAATAAGAAGAAGAAGAAGAAGAAGTAGAGGAAGAAGAAGAAGTAGAAGAGTACGCAAGCGAGAGAGAGAGAGAGAGAGAGAGAGAGAGAGAGAGAGAGAGAGAGAGAGAGAGAGAGAGAGAGAGAGAGAGGCGGTAAGCGGAACAGGTTTAAAACAGTCAGTGACGTGAGGCTGACGGACACCGTGTTGCCCCACCTGCACTGTGTCTGCCTGCCTGAACCACGCTGCCCCCCTCCACCCCCACCGCCACCACCCACCACCCAACCACTCACTCACTACCACCGCCACTATCCACTAACCCAGCTCCGTGATGCCGTTCCTCCTCCTCCTTTTCCTTTACTTAGATTTTTTTTTTTTTAATCAAGGGTATAGTACGAGGAGGAAGTGGGTTAGTGAAGGTACAGGTGGGGGAATAGGAAAGACAGAAGGGGTCGTATTTTAAAACATTTTGTCCCCCAAGTTCACATATTTGCCAAGGCTTTCGTAGAAGTTGTGGGCATTTCCAGGGTTAGTTATAATACCCTGGTGGTGGTGTGACCCTTCCTCTGTACCGTGAACCTAAAATAAACTCACTATAACCCGATTGATCCCCTCTTTGACCTTTAGAAATAGCTGACGTGAGAAGAGTCTTAAAATACCAGCCTAGGAGTGTACAGTTGTATGGTGCAGGCTCGTTAGTTGTTCTGGTGTAGACTCTGATTCCTCCTTCCCCTTCTCTAGACAACCACCTACCACCTCCTACCCACCCACTACCCACTCACACCCACACCCACCTACTCGCCCACCCACCAGTCTCCGTGATGTCATTTCTCCACCTTCCCCTCCTTTTTCTCAGCTCTGATTCCTCCTTCCTCTCCTCTCTCACACCCACCTCCTCCCCCTCTTACCCACTACCCACCCACGTACACTCTCACCCGACTCCGACTCTCCTTCCCTCACGCCCTATTCCTCTTTTTTTTTTTTTTTTTTTTTGCCCTCTATCTCTCCTCCCTACAGCCTCAAACACTTTATTCCGCCACCTCTCCGCTCACCCTCCGTTCTGTCTCCAATGGTCAGTCCCAGCTCTTGTTCCTTCACCTTCAGCTCGCCTTCCTTTGCAAATGCCCCTTTCCTCTTTTTCTGACCTCTTTCTGTCTGTTCTCCCTACGGCCTTACACACTTTATTCCGCCACCTCTCCGCTCACCCTCCGTTCTGTCCCCAATGGTCAGTCCCAGCTCTTGTTCCTTCACCTTCAGCTCGCCTTCCTTTCCTCGATCCGCCAATCCTTTAGCCTAAACTTTTCTGGGGTCATATTCTTATAAACATTTCACAAGGACACACATTAGACAACGCTTTCGAAGGAGTTTTGGGCATTTTCAGGGGTAGTTTTATGGCCCTGGTGGTAGTTTGACCCTTCTTCTGCACCGTGAAATCTAAAAAACACTCATGAGAGCCAGACTGATTTCCCTTCTAGCCTTTGGAAATAGGTGACGTGAGTGGTGGAAACGTCTGATACCGACCCTGATCTCTTTACATCCAGCCCTCACCTCAGCTTCCTCTCCTCCTCCCCTTCTCTGTGCCTTCACCGGTGTTTCAGAATTGAAGAGCATCGCCTAACAGGGGTGTGACCGTGTGACATTAGATAATATACATCTGCTGAAGTGCACAAAGCTTTAGGAGAGGAAACGTGATACTCCCTCGGTTAAAAATCTTATCTCTATAGCTGGAAAGGTATTATTTAGTCGTGTTGCTGAGTCATGAATAGTCGTGACTGGAATGGACTCGGCTGTTATGTTTCACGGTGATTACACGTTATAAATTTTTCGTTCCACCACATCCCATATTAGGCGACGAGGAAAGGCCGAGGGCAAGGGCGAAGGTTTCAAGGAGAATAGCAAATAAATAAAGAGATAAAGGACCCTTGCTCTTATCTTCTACGTGGTTTAAGTTAAGGGTTGTCTTTTTCTTCACCACATAACATTTTCTCATCCACCACAGACTCCAGTGCTAATGTGACGGAGATGAGCACCGAGGCCAAGCGCAGATATATCATATGCCTCTAACTTTACTTCCTTACATAACATTTTAGGTGAGAAGGAAAGGACAAAGGTTGAGATGAAGCTTCCTGGTAAACGGCTAACCAAATCAATGACCTCTGCTGTAACCTTCTATATATGTTGTTTACTTCTTACTCCATAACATTTTAAGTGACGAGGAAAAGGCAATGACGAGAGTGAAGTCTTCCTGGTATACGACTAACGAAATCAATGACTCGTGTTTCATCTCGCGGGCACACCGGCTCCCTCTATCTCCCATGACGAATGACCCGCCTGCCGATCGGTCACCCGGGTCGCTGTCCTGCACGAACACGCCAATTTCCAGCAGCAGCGCCAGCGGCGGCCTAAAGGAGAGCGACAGGTGTTTGGTTGGTATTTTCAGACGCTTCCACCTCACGCTCCTCTCACGTCAGCTGTTTACAAAGGCCCAAAACGAGATTAATCGCGTTTTGATGAGTGTTCTTTCACGTTCATGGTACAGAAGAAGTATCAAGCTGCCACAAGGGTCATAAACGTGCCTCTGGAAATGCCCCAAACTCCTACGAAATCCTTGTCAAATGTGTGTGCTTAAGGGGAAATGTTTCAGAAAATGACCCTTAGACGCTTCCACCAATCACATAAACTATTACCAAAGGCCCAAAAGTAGATTAATCGGGTTCTCATGAGTGCTTTTTCACGTTCACGGCACATGAGAAGGATCAAACTACTACCAGGGTCATAAACGTACCTTTGGAAATGCCCCAAACTCCTACGAAATCCTTGTGCCTGGGGACCTAAGTGTTTCAGAAAACGTCCCTTTGCCCTGAGTTTCTGCGCCTCCGGTACTTCCAATTGCTGGTGATGATACGGCTGTCTTTTTATTGGTGTTCCGTGAGGGCCGATCGCCACCCCGCCTCTCTTCTCCTCCTCCGAGCGTTGTCCTTAACTTAATCTACTCTCTCCACATTTGTCATAGTAGGAGGGAAAGCACAGAAAAGAAAGGCCAAATGTCTATCTCTATGCATCTCTCTCTCTCTCTCTCAAAGGCCAAATGTCTCTCCGCCAAGGGAACAAACAGGGGAGGGGTTGAGGCAGGGAAGGCGCAGGAAGTGAGGCGGGCGTGTCCCTGGCGTGGCGGGGCGTGAGTGTAAACACAGGCCTCGGCAGGTGCATGGGGAGGCCCTCGCCGCACCACCGCTGCCCGGGCCTGATTGAACGTGTTCCTTTTTCCCTTTGTATGTCTTTGTTTGGTGTTTGTAAGTTCAATGTTCCCACTCGTGTAAAACAGTTCGCCTCTCTTGTAGTGCAACGTGTTCTCTCTTCTTTGCGTCATCGCGAGAGCTGTCTTCCTGCAATCTGGCGGCGGTGTGCTTCAGGCAGATTGGCAGCCTCGTAGCACAGCGGGATTGTGCATGCAGGCTGTGCGTACCCTGCTCGTGTGTCCTCTACCTGCACCGGCAGCCCTGACCTTGAAGGCAGAAATTGCAACTAAGTCAGTTCGCTCCACTTCAAAACAGTGCGTGGAAGGAACACGCCGGAGAATATTCATTATTCAGAGACGGGCAAACAAAAGCTGTTGTTCAGTTTATTTTTTTTCCTCTCATGCACATCAGCGCGCCATAGAAGGCAGCATTAGGTTTGCCACTTGACAACGGGGCGCGCCATTACCGCTGAGAGGACCACTTGCGAGGGCAGCGCCGCAGCACAGCGACCGCACGGCAGGCGGCCCGACCCCCCACGGGCCCACGGGACGGCCGTGGCCTTTTATGTTGGTGCCTGTTTTACCGAGTGACTGAGCTCCCGTGGAATACACCTTGGCTTTTACGCCGCACCAAAGAAATTACCGGCACAAAAAGGGCAGCCCGAGTCACGCCAGGGAGGCCCGCAGAAAACCCCGGCCAGGCGCCGCCACAATGGAGGAGAAGATTAACTTTCTTGCCGTCTGCAGGCAGGAGAAAGACAAAGAGCCGCGGAGGAGTTACTCGTTATCTGCGTCGCCAAATTGCGCTCTCGGCCATTGTGAATTACAGCAGCTTTCAAGATAGATTTCCATTTATTGTAACTGTCAGCTGCGAGGGGAAGAAAGACCAGAACGAGACGGGATAATAGAAAAGGAGAAAATGGGATAGGGAGAAAACACGGGCTGAGCGAGGCTTTGACCAGCAGGGACAAAGGGAGAGAGGACGGAGTCGCCTCGTGCTGCCTCCCGTCGGCGGGGACGCCAAAAACCAACCACCTCACCTGATGCTGCCGCTGGTCCGCCTCGCCTTTGTTTGTGCCGAGACTTTGTCAGACTCTTTTTGTGCCACCCTCAAACTTTGTCTTGTGTCTTACGCTTCTTACGTCTCGGCCGTCATGAGGCTTCAGGTCTGACGTGTTTATTGAAGGACCAGACCGACAGGACACGACTTAAACAGAAAAAAAAAATCCCGACCCTCAACATTTAAGTCCGTATTTTTAAACGAATCGGCCCTGCCAGTGACACCTATACTTGAGATGTTTCTGGCCCTGCTGTTCGCCTGTTTTAAAAGCCCCTCGTGGAAGTTCCTGGGATTCTCATGGACTGTTTTGCTATCCCAGTGATAGTTTTACACGGCCTCTGCACCGTGAACGGGAAAAGTAACCCAGGAAAACCCGGTTAGTCCTCTCTGTGACCTTGGAAAACAGGAGTATAGGGAGTTCCGTACTTTGAAGAATATAGACCTAGCTTAGTAATATTGTGTTGTGTATGAATAGTTTCACACGGCCTCTGAGCCTTGAACGGAAAAAGTCGCCCATGAAAACCCAGTTAATCCTCTCTGTGGCCTTGGGAAACAGTAGCCAAGGGAGCTCGGTACATTTTAGAATATGTACCTTAGTAATATTGTGTCGTCTATGAATCAAGCGGGCGCTGTTACACCACGCGACGCACCACAAGAGAATCAGCCACGACAGCACCAAAACACGGCCGAGACAAGCAATATATAACCCGCCGCATCCCGCCGCTACAAGCCACGACGTACACTGGTATACATGCACCCGAGAAAGCCATTAGATGCAATAACTAGAACCAGATTGTCCTCCCTCCCTACCTCCCTTGCCCTCCAACCCACCCCAGTCACGGCTCGGGGGCCGAACACGCAAAAAAAACGGCGTAAACCACCCCTTATGAAGAGGTTGGGGTGAGGGTTGGGTGTGGATGGGGTGTATGAGGTTGTGGTATATGCTTTGGGGTGAGATTTTGGGTATGGGGTGGGGTGATGGGGTGTGTGTGAGGTTGTGGTGTATGCTTTTGGGTGAGATTTGGGGTGTGGGGTGGTGTGACGGGGTGTGTGCGAGGTTGCGGTATATGGTTAAAAGCTCCCAGCCGTCTTGTGTCCCTGGTTAACAGTACCTTCCCATCCTTTGACGCGCCTCTAACCTTCCCCTAATTCATTCCCTTCCTCAATGTCGAGGTGCTTTCATCTGCTCCCCAGGCCCCAAGTGGTTGTCGAGCAGATTAAATCACCAAAGCGGGCAACCACGTAATGAGCCAATAGGCTTTCTGTTGCCTGCATTTCCATGTTTCCATGTTTCCTTCACCGCCCCTTCCATTCCCTCCTTCTTCTCCCTTCTTCCCAGTTCCTTCACCACCTTCCTTCCTCTCCCTTCCCCATACCTTCTTCCCTTTTTCCTTCCCTTCCATCTAGCACTAACACACCCATTACCTCAACACTAAAGCACTCCCTTCCCTTGCTCCATTACTATACTAACCTTCCCGCTGATAATACCTTCGCCATCCTTACCATCTCTAGTGCTACAACCACGGCACTACCAACACTCTCTCGCTTTCCATTACCTCAACACAAAAACATTCCCCTCTCTCTCTATACTAATCTTCCTTCTGATCATACCTTCGCCATCCCTTCTATCTCCAGTACCACAACCACGGCACTATCAACGCTCTCTCTCCCGCTTTCAATTACCTCAACACTAAAGCATTCCCCTCCCTTGTTCCCTCCCTCTCTATACTAATCTTCCTTCTGATAATACCTTCGCCATCCCTTCAATCTCTAGTACCACAACCACGGCACTACCACCACTCTCTCGCTTTCCATTACCTCAACACTTAATTAAGCATTCATTCCCCTCCCTTGCTCCTTCCCTCTCTATGCTAATCTTCCTTCTGATAATACCTTCGCCATCCCTTCCATCTCTAGTACCACAACCACGGCACTACCACCACTCTCTCTCGTTTTCCATTATATCAACACTAAAGCATTCCCCTCTCTTGCTCCCTCCCTCTCCATGCTAATCTTACTTCTGATAATAACTTCGCCATCCTTACCATCTCTAGCACCACAACCACGGCGCTACCAACAACACCTTCACTCCCCCTCGCTTCCCTTACCTCAACACCTCCACTAGTATACGTACACAACACAGCAGACCTCTCTTGCTCCATCACTCTATACTTCCCCGAACTCTCACCCTCTCGACCCTCCCCCCCCCCCCCCCTCATCCCCACTGCACACAACCTCTGCCAGCCAACGATTGCGTGCAAAGCGACATGAACAAGTATAGCACATGAGGATAAATAAGTAAGCAAATCGACGGTCACCCTGTCAATTGAACTCATATCTCTTGCTGAACCCAATACGCGACACCTACTTCTTTGAATCAATATACGAATCATGCCAAGGCTTCTAGTGGGTGCTACTTTGGTATGCGATCTACGTGTCATGAAACTATTTTAGTATGCGATCTACACTTTATATTGTGATCCCAACCCAGGAAATGGGGAATAGTGGAATATCAGTAATTTTCTTGACTTATAGTCACCAAACACTTTTGTATTGTCTGGCGGGGCATGGCGTACATACCACCAACGACTCTACACAGAAGCAGCAATAATCAACCGCGTCCCTGGGTCTTCGGATTGAAGAAAGGTGGAGACTGCCGCTATTTTTACGTGCAAAGATGAAATCATGAAACACTAGAACTCATAATTCAAAGAGAAGTTGCGGAAAATTCAGTTATTCATTCTGATGACTGGCCTGCATATTCTAATATATATCGCTTAAATTACCGTCATTTAACTGTCAACCATCAACGACATTATGTTGATTAAACACTGGAGTAAACACTTAGGCAACTGAAAGAAGCTCGGGGGATTCTGGAGCTGCCCTGTGTAGGCCACTCGGCCTCTTGCAGCTTCCTATGTTCTTATGTTCTTATTTTGAAAAAAAATGAAAGGAGTAAACAAAACAACCTTCCAATCGCACCTTGTTGGTGTATAATGAGAAAAAATTCTGACAATCTATTTCTTGCTTTTCCAGCTGATGTTCATTCAATTCACTGATAAAATTAGTAAACTTGTTGCATATTTGCTTCATTTCAATTTTTTTAATAATAAATGTATAAAAATTTTAATTATTCCAAACAATATATATATATATATATATATATATATATATATATATATATATATATATATATATATATATATATATATATATATATATATATATATATATATATATATATATATATATATATATATATATATATACACACACACACACACACACACACACACACACACACACACACACACACACACACACACATGTATATACGATTTTGTTTTTGGAAATAATTAAAATTTTTGAATATATATGGTAATTATTATTTCTTTAAATAAATATATGTATATGCAAAATGTTTTATTTAAGCCATATTAAATAAATGAAACATGTAGATCCCATACCAAAGTAGAATTTGACGCTTATAGATCACATGGCTATGTAGATCGCATACCAAAGTAGCAGCTTCCAGTGTGTGATCAATGAGGGGGTCAAGCGAGGTCGTACATGTATATTGGAACAGCATGGCCAGAAGAGAACCGTCAGTAGGTATATATATGAGGGTCTAGGGCCTGATATGCACATTGGAAAACCATGGCCAGAAAAGAACCCCCATGATATTAATATGCATAAACACTGCCACGCATACACACACACGCACTCACGGGGGAATACGATACAGATCATTGAGGGTCTAAGGCGTGGTGTGACAGCCAACCACTAACTAAAAAAAATATTCGTACTAGTAACAGATTAAAACAAAGTCAAAATATAAATAATAAAAGTATATATGTCCACCCTGCATAGTCCAAGGTTACGTGTCCAGGCCAGTCGCCCCCCCACCCCGCCTCCACCCCGCAGAAAGTCAGGCAGTCAGCAAGATCTTGGCACTGCCCTGATCGCTCTCATCCAGGGCAGCGCAGATGCCATGTGGTGCCTAGCTACAGAATGCACACACACACACACACACACACACACTATTGTCAGACGCTTCCACCTCTCACATCAACTATTTCCAACGGCCAAAAAGGAGATCAATCGGGTTCTAATGAGTGTTTTTTTAGGTTCATGGTACAGCGGAAGGGTCAGACTACCACCAGGGTCATTAAAATATCCCTGGAAATGCCCCAAACGCCTACAATGCCTTGCCAAATGTGTGTCCTTGGCCGCCGGAATGTTGAAGAATGTGACCCTTGGACCGAACCACGACGAGGCAAAAAACACACAAACATACCCGTGAATTCCTTACATACGTTTGCACCGTTTAAAATGACAAATGTTAAGTAGGAGTGAAAAACAAAGCAAGTGACAAGCCAGAACGAGAGCAATGGCGGGGTTTATCTTTCACCGTTAAGTCACAAATGTTAAGTAGGAATATAAAAAAAACTTGTCACGAGCCAAAAATGGAACAAAGCGGGTGTTGTTCTTTCCCGTGTGTGTCTGTGTGTGTTGGGTGGATGTCGCCAAGGCCATAAGCAGCGTCTAACCACCCCCCACAGCTAGGGAGGGCGGGGGTTCACCAGGGTCCCGGAAGGCTGCATGCTGCGACCTGACAATGGGTGTTATTCTTACCATAGCAGCTGTGTGTCGGGTTATGTCGCTAAGGCCATGAACACTTTGAACAGCGCCCTTCCACCGTTACCTCGCTTCCACCCGCCACAGCTAGTAAGGGCGGGGGTTTACCAGGGTCCCGGGAGGCTGTTGTGACCTGGCAATGGGTGTTATTGTTTACCGTAGCAGCTGTGTTGGGTGCATGGTTGGGTGAGGTCGCTAAAGCCAAGAACTGCGCCTCTCCACACACGACAGCAGAGGGAGGGTTGAGGGGGTTCACCAGGGTCCCGGGAGGCTGCTGTGACCTGGCCTGGATTAGCGGGTCGCGGTAATGAGCGAGCAAACAAACCTCGTCTTGACAAGTGCGGAGGAGGCGGAGCACTACCACCACCACCACCCACCTTCCCCCTCGCGACGCCCTCCTCTGCTCCCACCTTCCCGTGCGTCACCGCCAGGGAAGTCATCAGTATTTTTACCACAAGACGGGTTATTAAATTCTTCTCATGCGCCTGCAATCGTGTCTGACATCAAAGCTTACAGCGACTCAACCTCTCGCTACAGGGAAGGCAGCGAGCGACGATGAGTGATCAGACATATTCTCAAACATTTCGGGACTTACATACATACACACATTTGATAAGGCTTTCGCAGAGGTTGTGTTAGTATTGCCATGGGTAGTTATATGAGCCTGGTGATAGTTTGACAAGGCTTCTACACCATGAACGAGAAAACACATATATACCATACCTACATCTGTTAAGGCTTTCCATAGGTTGTGTTAGTATTGCCATGGGTAGTTATATGAGCCTGGTGATAGTTTGACAAGGCTTCTACACCATGGACGTGAAAACACATATATACACATACCTACATCTGTTAAGGTTTTCCATAGGTTGTGTTAGTATTGCCAGGGATAGTTATATGAGCCTAGTGGTAGTTTGACAAGGCTTCTACACCATGAACGTGAAAACACATATACACACATAGTACATGCATCTGTTAAGGCTTTCCATAGTAATTCCACGGGTAGTTATATGAGCCTGGTGATAGATTGACAAGGCTTCTACACCATGAACGTGAAAACACATATACACACATAGTACCTGCATCTGTTAAGGCTTTCCATAGGTTGTGTTAGTAATTCCACGGGTAGTTATATGAGCCTGGTGATAGACTGACAAGGCTTCTACACCGTGAACGTGAAAACACATATATACACACATGCCTACATCTGTTAAAGCTTTCCATAGGTTGTGTTAGTAATTCCATGGGTAGTTTTATGAGCCTAGTGGTAGTTTGACAAGGCCTCTGCACCATGAAGAACCCGTCTCACCTCCTTTGTGGCCTTTGGAAATAGTCGTTGTGAGAACCGAAAGCGCCCGAGAATACAGACCTCAAATAATCAAGGAACTTTATACCGTGTCGGCGCAGAGCAACGTTTGAGAAGCCGCGTAACATCCATCTCACTGTACACACTCTTTGCCTCACCTCCTCTCCCTCTCTCTCTCTCCCTCCCCTCTGACGTTACATGGTCTCTTGTTTTAGTCCCTTCACTCCCAGCTGTCCTCATTTTCATCCGCTATTGTCATGGATACTTTTTTCCTGCTTGTCGAGGGAGCCGCCAGAACGTGTATTAGCTATGCCCCTCCCACTCATTACCACGTCTTTCATTTGTGGTTCCTCCTATTGTGTTAGTCTAATGTTTGGGAATACAGGTTCAGATCTATTTGACGTATACTTTCCCTCATAAGTTGACTGGCTAAAGCGTACCACCAAAATGTATATGAACTAAGCATTTCCTAATTACTACGTCTTTCATTTGTAGTCCTTCCTATTGTGTTCTTCTAGTGTTTGGCAGCGCAAGTTATATCCATTTGACATTCACCTCCTCTGAACCTAAGTTGCTTGCCTAAAGGTTCCCAACGCAGTGTCTATTAACTATGCACTTTTCATCTAATTATAAGCCACGTCTTTCATTTCTAGTCTTCCTATTGTGTTCTTCTAGTGTTTGGCAGCGCAAGTTATATCCATTTGACATTCACCTCCCCTGTAAGGCTAAAGATTCCCAACGCAGTGTCTATTAACTAGGCACTTTTCATCTAATTATATGCCCGGTCTTTCATTTGTAGTCCTTCCTATTGTGTTCTTCTAGTGTTTGGCAGTGCAAGATCATAACCATTTGACATAATTCTTCTTCGCATGCTGATTCTTTTCCGTACGTTCACTGGCTAACGGGAAAACATAAAATCATTCCCAGCCTTCAATTCAGAGGCCATTGATATTCTTTCTTATTGTGCTCTGTTGATATTTAGCTGCAGATCACATCCACTTGACATTCTCCTCCTCTGCACATTGACTGCCTAAAGGTTACCTCGCACAACCTCGCCTCTAACTAATACGTCTTTTCTTTATATTCCTTCCCCTTGCGCTCTGATGTTCGGTGATAAAATCTCATACCCACTTGACATTCTCCTCCTCCGTACGTTGACTGCCTAAAGGTTAAACTAAACACACACAATCCTATCTTTCAACATAACTCCTCCTCGTGTCGTCCTATCCAGCACGTCGCCCACATTCACCGCCCCGCCTGCCTCACCCACTCATGCCTCACCCACCACAACCACCACCACCACCATCCTCGGCCTTTCCTCACTCACTCACGCCACCCCTACACACACTCCCTGTCCTCTCCCTAGCCCGCCCACACCCACACCCACAACCACACCCTCAATCATCCAATAATCTCAGACCCGCGAGGCACACACACACACACACACACACACACACACACACACACACACACACACACACACACACACACACACACACTCTCTCTCTCTCTCTCTCTCATATTCCTCCTCCGGTTATTTATCTTCCTTCAGTTACTATTATTCTTTTTATCTCATTCCCTCCCCTTCTCTCTCTCTTTCCATCTCACTCCCTCTCCTTCTCCCTCCCTTTCCCCCTTCCCCTCTCAGTAATTCTATCAGTCATTCTTCCGCCTCTTCCTTCAGTCCTTATCGTTCCCTCCCTTCTGTACAAGCGTGTCCTGGTGCCCATATCCACGCTCTCTGATTCCATCCTCTCCCTCGTTGAAATGCAGATCACCTTTTTTATTAGTCAGGGTATAACAAGTCTTTCTCCAGCTTCCTACCCCGATGTTTTCATTCTCTCTCCCCTCTGTTCGGCCCCTCGAGGGAACACGCGGCCAGCCAGCAAGTGTTCTCCCTTCCCCTTATTCCCCTCCCTCCCCTTCCTTCCTTTCCCTACCTCTTTCTGTGTCTCTTTCCCGCCCCTCCTTTCTTTACAGTCCCCTTCTTCCCTTTCCCTTCCCTCCCCTTCCTCCTTCCCAGTTCATTCCCCTTCCTTCTTTCCTTTCTCCTCCCCTCCCTTGACGCGACTCTATTCTTCCCTTCCCTTCGTTCCTTCTTTTTCAACCCTTTGACGCGCCTCTAACCTTCCCATTATTCCTTCCCTTCCCTTCTCTTCCCTCCTTCACCGCCTCTTCCATTCCCTCCTCCTCCTCCCTTCTTCCCAGTTCCTTCACCTCCTTCCTTCCTGTCCCTTCCCCATACCTTCTTCCCTCTTTCCTTCCCGTCCATCTTCCTTCTCGTTCCTTCCCCGACCTTTCCCCTCTAACCTTCCTTTCCTAACCCTTCATTTGCCTCTTAGCTTGTCCTCCGTTACGTTTTCCTTCCCATTGCAAGAGTGTTCCTTTCTCCTCTCTCCCTCCTTCCTTCTCCCTCCATTTCCTCCCTTCCTTTCCCTCCCTAACATGACGTGCTTCTTAGTTTGCCCTCCTTCCCGTTTTCCTTCCCATTACAAGAGCGTTCGTGCGTGCGCCGGAGATCAACAGCTTCAGCGTGTTAGCATTGTGGTGAGTCAGCCGGGAAGGTTCACTGCTCGGCACGAACTAGTATTTGTAAACACCTGATCCGCCGTGGGTGTCGGATCAGCCTGGCGACGGTTGCATTGGATTCCTTTACTGACACACTGACGCATTCACTCCCCTCTGGCTGGCCGTGGATTGCTGCGTCATGTAGTTATTGATGTTTGAGGCGTGTTTTTTCAGCTGCAACAAACTTCCTAAGGCCACAAAGGAGGTTAATCGGGTTCTCATGAGTGTGTTTTCATGTTCATGGTGCAGAAGCCTTGTCAAATTATCACTAGGCCCATAAAACTACCCATGGAAATACCCACAACCCTAACCAAACGATTTTAACTCTGGCAACAAATATTTTCAAAGTCCACAAAGGAGATTAGTCGGGTTCTCATGAGTGTTTTTTACATACATGGTACAGAAGCCTTGTCAAACTACCACTAGGCTCATAACACTACTCATGGAAATACTTACACAATCTATACAAATGCTTTCGGCTCTCACAACAAATATTTCTCAAGGTCACAAAGGAGATCAGTCGGGTTCTCATGAGTGTTTTTCATGTTCATGGTGCAGAAGCCTTGTCAAACTATAACTAGGCTCATAAAACTACCCATGGAAATACTAACACAACCTCTGCGAAAGCCTTACCAAATGTTTGAGGATGTGGGCCCAAGACGCCTGCCCGATCAAAGCCTTTAGACCTACACTCGCCTCCACGCAAACACAGTGCGAGGCGAGCTCAACATTTTGCTGCTGAGATGACGAATCCCTGAGGCCGTTCACCCAATTTAGAGAGTAGATTAGGCGCTTCCTTATTGTCTTCATGGCGACTTAATTCCTAATGGACATGTCTGCGAGGAACTGCTGGGAGAAGATGAGCTTGTTTGTGTGAGAATATATGTGTGTGTATGTTTGTATGTATGTGTGTTTGTATGTATGTATGTGTGTTTGTATGTATGTGTGTTTGTATGTATGGGCAGAGGGGTGGTGGGGAAGAGATTAGTGAGAGAGAGAGAGAGAGAGAGAGAGAGAGAGAGAGAGAGAGAGAGAGAGAGAGAGAGAGAGAGAGAGAGAGAGAGAGAGAGAGAGAGAGAGAGAGAGAGATAGAGAGAGAGAGAGAGAGAGAGAGAGAGAGAGAGAGAGAGAGAGAGAGAGAGAGAGAGAGAGAGAGAGAGAGAGAGAGAGAGAGAGAGAGAGAGAGAGAGAGAGAGAGAGAGAGAGAGAGAGAGAGAGAGAGAGAGAGAGAGAGAGAGAGAGAGAGAGAGAGAGAGAGAGAGAGAGAGAGAGAGAGAGAGAGAGAGAGAGAGAGAGAGTAATCTAACACTAAGAAAGGTGGAGGACGTTAGGAAAGGCCTCTATGCTGCAATGACCCAGTAATGGGTTAAGATAATGACGATCACAGTGCATAGTGACGTTAGGCGGGGTTAGGTTCACAGGAGCTGCCTTGTATACGCCTACGGACCTCTTGCAGACTCCTTATTTTCTTATATTCTTCAAGAGTATTTTTTTACAGTACAGGAAGCAGTTCAGGGGCAAAAAAATAATGAGAAAATAAAAGTTTCCTAATCACTGCCCCTATATTAAAAAAAAGTTTAGTAGAGTGGCCAAAAGAGAGGTCAATTTGCGGTCACTAGGTACGTCTTCCCGATCGTTCTTAGGGACTGAACAAGGAAGTAGAGATGTGATTTAGTTATCTCGGGTTAAGGTGAGGTGTGGCTATTTCCAGAGGCGAAAGAGGGATCAATCGGGTTCTCATGAGTGTTTTTTTAGGTTCGTGGTACAGAAGGGTCAAACTACTACCAAGGTCATTAAACTACCCCTGGAAATCCCCAAAACTCATACGAAAACCGTGTCATGCAAATATGTCAGCTTGGGCGAAGAAAGGTGTAAGAATATGGCCCTTCCTCTTCTTTTGAATATCATCGTCACTAAGTCTTTCTGGACAGAGTGGAGGCTAAGGCTCTTCGTCTCATCAGCTCTCCTCCTCCTACTGATAGTCTTCTACCTCCTAAATTCCGCCGCGATGTTGCCTCTCTTTCTATCTTCTATCGATATTTCCACGCTGACTGCTCTTCTGAACTTGCTAACTGCATGCCTCCCCCCCTCCCGCGGCCCCGCTGCACACGACTTTCTACTCATGCTCATCCCTATACTGTCCAAACCCCTTATGCAAGAGTTAACCAGCATCTTCACTCTTTCATCCCTCACGCTGGTAAACTCTGGAACAATCTTCCTTCATCTGTATTTCCTCATGCCTATGACTTGAACTCTTTCAAGAGGAGGGTATCAGGACACCTCTCCTCCCGTATTTGACCTTGCTTTTGGCCACCTCTTCTGATTCTTTTATGGGAGCAGCGATTAGCGGGGTTTTTTTTTATTGTTTTTTTTTGTGCCCTTGAGCTGCCTCCTTTGTTGTAAAAAAAAAAAAAGTCTTCTAGGTCGTTCTTAGGAAGTGAACAAGGAAGCAGAGGCGATGTTATTTAGTTCCCCCGGGTCAAGGTGAGGTGAGGCTGCAGGTTCTGAAGATGATTATGTGATGGTGCAGAAAGTCACGGCAGGAACGCCCTCAGGTTGAAACTTTGGAGGTTATTCACATCATTCGGTAACTCAGCACATACTCGTGTGTGTGTGTGTGTGTGTGTGTGTGTGTGTGTGTGTGTGTGTGTGTGTGTGTGTGTGTGTGTGTGTGTGTGTAATCTATCTCCAAAAGCCAAAAAGGAGATAAATCAGGTTCTAGAGTGTTTTTAGGGTTCATGGTACAGAGGAGGGGTCAAACTACCACCAGGGTCATTAAACTACACAGAGAAATGCCCACAACTCCTACGAAGACCGTGTCAAATCTGTGTGCTTGGGCGCCGAAATGTTCAAGAATATGACATTAAGTATTCAGCAAAACAGTTCGTACGAGTAAGGTTCAATAACTTCTGCTACTTTTCCTTCCCCGCCAAAAGCCCTTCAGCCCACGTGCCGCCCCGCCAAAGCCTAAGACCCACGGGTGTTACACACGGAAAATTGGCGTGATCAAAGCGGACATCGACTGTTTGATTTTTATTCTTTGTTTCTGTCATTACGAGTGAGTCTGTGTAACCGCCGCCATCAAAGTGAGACTGGCGGGAAATTATTCATCCTGGGACTGGATTCCACGAACTTTAATGGATTACACACACACATACACACACACACACACACACACACACACACACACACACACGATTCATAACTAAGCGAATTCATGCAGTCAAAGGAAACTTAATCAAAACTGTTCCCTTGTGTTGTGAAGAGTGGAACACACGCCCCAACCTTGCCCTCGCCCCGGTGAAAAAACGTGAACGGAGTGGTTACCCCCGCGCGACAATCACCCGCGGCAATAACTGTCTGGAGACAAATGATTCGCCGGCACGTGGGGCGGCGGGAGGCAGGGAAGGGAACGGGGGAAGGAATAGCTACAGGGAAAGCGAGGGACAACAAGGATAGAGAGGGACAGCGGAGAGAGAGGACAGTAGGATGAGATTTGTTTGCACGAGGGGCGACGGGAGGCAAGGATGGAAAGGAATAGGGGCGAGGGAAAACGTGGGACAGCAAGGATAGAAGGGGACAGCGGAGAGAGGACAGTAGGATGGGATTTGGCTGTACGAGAGGCGACGGGAGGCAGGGAAGGGAAGGAATAGCGCCAGGACAAGCGAGGCGAGGAGGAGGAAGGCAAGGGGAAGGCAGGTGACACAGGATAATAATAGTAATAGTTTTATTTCGCCATCGGCACACACAAGGCACAAGGCAAGTAAACGAGCGAGAACAAAATCGAGATAAATATACACTTACATAGATGACAGCTTTATGGACTGGGAGGACCGGCGGAGGATTGGCGGGGCAGGGAAGGGAAGGACTAGTGCTAGGATAAGCGAGGCAAGGGGGAGGAAGGCTAGGGAAGGCAGGTGACAGAGGACAGTGGACTGGGAGGACCTGCGGAGGATTGGCGGGGCAGAGAATGGAAGGAATAGACAGGGAAAGCGTGGGGCAGGGAGGCTAAGGGGGGGCAGGTGGACAGAGGGCAAGGGTTGATAGGACCGATGGACGGACCTCAGCTGATGATTTGGCTGTACATTCGGCTTCAGGAGGGAAGAAATAGGGATGGACAGGACGAGCAAGGGGCAGAAAGGCTAGGTATAGGAAGCGGACAGAGAGGAAAGTGGGCAGGACAAGCGAGGGCAGTAAAGCTAGAGGGAGGCAGCGGGGATAGGACAGTATAGGCAGGAAGGGACCGGGCGAACCTCAGCTGTTAACCCACTCACTCCCTCCCTAACTGAACCAGCCCCAACCTTGCTTGCCTGGGATGGCATACTGGACACAATACGCTCCGCCACAGATCCTCGGCTAATGGATCTTCGGCAATATCGAGCCCTATGAGCCTACTACGACTGCTGCCCACAACGGTTCAGTGCCACAAGCAGAGGGTGGAGACCGTATATAAAGTAAACGTGTCTAAACTATAACACTGATTACTAGACTATAATTTAACTAGGAAAAGAAGACTAGAGGAGAACGTATACACTGACTATAGCATAAGTTAACACCGAGATCTTTAAAACTGTCCGTATCATAAGTTAACAAGAACAGTAAAACAGAAATGTCCATGAAGGTAAAAAAAAGGACATTCTTGCTATTGATCTTTGAGAGGCATATTATATTCCATCCCTCTGAATTACTGCCTACTTCATTTTGTGTGTGTGTGTGTGTGTGTGTGAGAGAGAGAGAGAGAGAGAGAGAGAGAGAGAGAGAGAGAGAGAGAGAGAGAGAGAGAGAGAGAGAGAGAGAGAGAGAGAGAGAGAGAGAGAGAGAGAGAGAGAGAGAGAGAGAGAGAGAGAGAGAGAGAGAGAGAGAGAGAGAGAGAAAGTCCACTAATTAAACAAAGATAGCTCGTATTGCGTCCTTTTTGTTGCACGAACCAAAATATAAATAAAGTCGCGAGTCAATTACGTCTGCATCAAAAACACGTCAACAATAACACAACGTTTGAAAATGCAATACGCGTCACTCATATGCTATCATTGCAACGTTATATTGACCTGAAACGTTCGAATGGAAATAGAAACATGAATATAATGTAATCAAACGTTTATATTATGTGCGGCTCTCTACAGGCACTTGTTGATCAGCTGTTCTTGGCAGTGTGACCTTTAACGCGAGTGTCTGAAGCCTGTTATGTGCGGCTCTCTACAGGCACTTGTTGATCAGCGGTTCTTGGCAGTGTGACGTTTAACGCGAGTGTCTGAAGCCTGATATGTGCGGCTCTCTACAGGCACTTGTTGATCAGCTGTTCTTGGCAGTGTAACGCGAGTGTCTGAAGCCTGTATTATTAAACGTATCGGCACTTCAGTTCGCCAGTTTGAAAATCCTCTCGCAAAAGTTGCCTTTCTTGTGCTGCCTTGGCGCCGGTACGATATCTTATCTCTAGGGCGGCCCAGGCCCATTAGCGGGGCAGGCGATTTTTTTCTTCTTTTATAGTGGTTGCCGCGGTGTAGCATGACTCCTGCCTGGTCCGTGCTGCCCCCCGGTGCTCCACTTGAACGAAGTCGCTGAAGTTAGGGCTGACTGAAGGTCTGGGCAGCATGTGGGTGATCTTCCGACACCCGGCGATGGTTGAACATTATCAGCGTGCATTGGTGGGACTCGAACCAAGGTCCTCGGGCTCACCACCCCTGCACGTACGCTAACCACTCACCACCGCCTCACAAGTCGTAATAGGAGCCCGATACGTTTAAGAGCATGGACCAAAGCCTCGTCGCCACAGGAAACTCGTTCATGTCCAATTGCAGCTCCTCGTTCTTATTTCACTTCTCAACGGACTAAGCAACGCTTGACGTAAGGAGGGATAAATTGTATTGGGGTTCTCAGAATGAGGGAGAAGCAGCATTGTAGCAAATGTGGCGATCTATAGAGACTCAAATCTCAAACCCATGCGCCCTCCGCCTCTCTGTAACGGAGACCTTGTGTACACAGACTTATAAAAAGGAAAGAATGCGCGTCGGTGGTTTTATTTATACGTACATGTTTTTTCTTGCATCAAAGGAAGGTCAAATTGAGCGAAGGGAAAACTTGGCAAGCAATTCCGACTCTTTCGTCTTTTGCAACTTTTATGAATTGAAAACGCAGCGCCGCGGGGCAGAGAACGAGACACCCAGATCATCACAGTCTGCTTGGCGAGGGTTCCCGAGTCTCCAGCTGGGCCAAAATTCTCAAACCTTTCGACGCCTACACACCCACATATGATACAGCTTTCGTAGTGGTTGTGTTGGTATTTCCATGGGTAGTGTTGTGAGCCTAGTGACAGTTTGACAAGGCCTCTGCACCATGGTGAGTGTGGAAAAAGACACATCATAAACTTTTCAGGGCACAATCACATTTGATAAGGCTTTGGTAGAGGTTGTGTTAGTATTTCCATGTGTAGTTTTACGAGCCTGGTGATAGTTTGGCCATGAGCACGCAAAAGACACATTCCTAAACCTTTCGGGGCTTACACACCCACATTTGACATGGCTTCCGTGGAGGGTGAGTTAGTATTTCCATGGGTAGTTTAAGAGCTTAGTGATAGTTTGACAAGGCTTCTACACCATGAATAAGAAACACACTCATGAGGACCCGACTAATCTCCTTTGTGGCCTTGGGAAATAGTTGTTGTGAAAGCCGAAAGCGTCTGAGAATACTGAACCAAATGTCTTCTTATAGGTGACAGCTGAGGCGCTAACATATGCCAGGACACAAGCCACAACACACGGCAGAACAGGTCGAAAAATAGAAGACTAATAAGCACGTACAAATAAACGAATCCAGAATTATTTGTAATTTCGGAACTTTGTGAATAACTGATACGCGATGAAAAAATATATATGAATTTTTGAACGAGTTAATATAATATAAATAAATACGGTTTATGAGGCGCTCTGATGCATATAATTATACTAATGATGCCGGGAAAATTCCTACACACACACACACACACACACACACACACACACACACACACACACACACACACACACACACACACACACACACACACACACACACACACACACACAGAAAAAAACAGCACTAATTTATCTATCTATCTATCTATCTGTCTATCTATCTATCTCTACATCTACTTACTTATCTATCTCTATATCTAATTATTTATCTATCTATCTTTATCCATCTTAATATATATCTACTATCTATATATCTATCTCTACCTCTGTCTATTTATATCTACTACTAATCTATCTATTTATCTATCTATATCAACATCTAACTTTCTCTCTCTATCTTCCTATCTATCTGTCTAACCTAACTCTAACCTAACCATTTCCAAAAGAAGCCAGGATTACCCCCTTACAAAACGCAAAAGCCAAGACACACTCACGTTCCGTCCTGTAGTAAGCGACCTCATATATACACACACACACACACACGACCTGCCCGAGGACTGCACCAGGCGACCCGAGGCTGCGCAACATACCTGAGGAAAGAAACGAAGATAAATTACTTTGTTTTACCTTTGAGGGAGATACCGGAAGGGGGGGAAGGAGGAGGAGGAGGGAGGAGAGAGAGAGAGAGAGAGAGAGAGAGAGAGAGAGAGAGAGAGAGAGAGAGAGAGAGAGAGAGAGAGAGAGAGAGAGAGAGAGAGAGAGAGAGAGAGAGAGAGAGAGAGAGAGAGAGAGAGAGAGAGAGAGAGAGAGAGAGAGAGAGAGAGAGAGAGAGAGAGAGAGAGAGAGAGAGAGAGAGAGAGAGAGAGAGAGAGAGAGAGAGAGAGAGAGAGAGAGAGAGAGAGAGAGAGAGAGAGAGAGAGAGAGAGAGAGAAAGAGAGAGAGAGAGGAGGGGGAGGAGAATAGTGATAAAAGAAAATAAGGAAAAGAAACAAAAAAATCAAAGAAAACGAAAGAAAAAATACAAACAGAAGAAGAAAGAAAGGGAGAAGAACAAGAACAAGAAAAAAGAAAAGAAAAATATGAAAAAAAGAAAACAAATTACAGCCACCATATTAACCAACAACAACAACAGTAAAGCCAAAAATTAACAACAAATATAAAATGAATGCCAACAAAGAACACCAAGAGATAAAAACAAATAAAAATAAAAATAATAATAATAAATAAATGCAAACGTTGAAAGAACAAAATGCAAAGCTAACAATGACGACAATATTGCAGCACAGTGTGTGTGTGTGTGTGTGTGTGTGTGTGTGTGTGTGTGTGTGTGTGTGTGTGTGTGTGTGTGTGTGTGTGTGTGTGTGTGTGTGTGTGTTGTGTGTGTTGTGTGTGTGTGTGTGTGTGTGTGTGTGTGTGTGTGTGTGTGTGTGTGTGTGTGTGTGTGTGTGTGTGTGTGTGTGTGTGTGTGTGTGTGTGTGTGTGTGTGTGTGTGTTGTGTGTGTGTGTGTGTGTGTGTGTGTGTGTGTGTGTGTGTGTGTGTGTGTGTGTGTGTGTGTGTGTGTGTGTGTGTGTGTGTGTGTGTGTGTGTGTGTGTGTGTGTGTGTGTGTGTGTGTGTGTGTGTGTGTGTGTGTGTGTGTGTGTGTGTGTGTGTGTGTGTGTGTGTGTGTGTGTGTGTGTGTGTGTGTAATCTATCAACCTACATTTATCAATCTATTTATTACGTCGATAACTGAATTTTCCTATCAATCTTTCCATCAATTTACTACTATATATATTTCCATTAATCTATCAAAGGGAAGAGGCGGTAATTGGGTGTTTTAATGACTGGGTGGCGGAGGCGAGGGGGGGAGGGGAGGGTCAAGTCAATGATCCTAATGATGTGCTCTGACTCCCAACCTTCCCCCGATGTAAAACATTTGCTTAGTCTTAAAAGGGATGAGGGTGACCGGCCGCGTCAAGCTAACTGCAGGCGTCCTTTGATCGCTCTGAGTCACGGTAGACGCCGGCGAGCAGCACCGTGTTCCTCGTGGCCCTTAAACGGGTGGAAGGCGGCCGCATCAAGCTAACTACAGGCGTCCTTTGATAGTTCAGAGTCACGCTAGCCGCCGGCGAGCACCGCGTTTCTTGTGGCCAAGCTTACACATGTTCGCAGGCAAGTCTTGGTGAACCTTCCTCGGAAATACTGAGAAACAGAAACCACGGCCGAGCTTCGAGATATCTCAAGGGAATCTCGGTCCTTTGAAAATTGTTATTGAAAAGCCAGTCTGTCGAAGGATGGCCAAAAAAGGATAGTGACATGCAGGAGGAGAAAAGTGACGAAATGGCCGTGAAATAAAACGTGAGGAAGATAGAGGAGAGGGAGGAGGAGGAGGAGGAGAGGAAGAGTTGGGAAAAAGAAAATAGTGAAGGAAATGACAGTAAACTAAAGAAGAGGAGGAAGAGAAAGAAAGATAAGAGGAGGAGGAGGAGGAAGAGGAGGAGTTAAACAAGGTCTTTCTATATAACTTCCGACTTTCTCTCTCTCTCTCTCTCTCTCTCTCTCTTATCCTAATTTTCACATTTGCTGTAATTTCTTCCATTTTCCTTCTTCATTTTTCTCTTTAAAGCTAACTCTCTCTCTCTCTCTCTTACCCTAATTTAAGGTTATTTTGTTAAGGACACGTCTAGGAAATCGGCAGTGAGCAGCGTCTCGTCCCCTTCGTTATGCTTACTCGGCTCGTGCTTGTATATTTCCGCGTGGTTCCTTATCTCGCGGACTTGACTTCCCGGCGCGGCGTCATTATGCAAAATACGATGTTTACACTCTGGCTTTCCTGCGTTGTGTGTGTGTGTGTGTGTGTGTGTGTGTGTGTGTGTGTGTGTGTGTGTCTGCTTGCCTGTTTCTGTCTTTCATTGTCTAGCTCATCCTTAGTCTCTATCTCTGTCTGTCTCTATCTTCCTCTTTGTCCCTTCTCTGTCTCTTTCTCTCTCTCTCTCTCTCTCTCTCTCTCTCTCTCTCTCTCTCTCTCTCTCTCTCTCTCTCTCTCTCTCTCTCTCTCTCTCTCTCTCTCTCTCGATTTAGTGAAAACAATGGATGATATTTTTCCGTACCCTAAAGGTGAAGCCGAAAAAGAAATTATATTATTCGCCACACACACACACACACACACACACACACACACACACACACACACACACACACACACACACACACACACACACACACACACACACACACACACACACACACACACACACACACACACACACACACACACACACACACACACACACACACACACACACACACACACACACACACACACGCCGATTGTACATATACGCTCCTTGTGAAAAATTTCCGGTGGCGCGGGGGTCGTTAGAAGCCGGAGTTGTGGCCGGCCGAAAGGAGCGCCACATAAATATTACCTGTTTTCTTCCTTCACCTCGTGGCCGCGCGCTGCATCGCCTCCCTTCGCCCTTTGTTGAGGGTTCACGCCGGGCCGCTGCCTTGCTTTACTACGGAAGAAACGAGCGCTGCGTCTTGAGTGCGGGATGATACACTGGTGGCAGCGCTTGGATCCCTGTCTTGTGAGGTGGTTGTGTTATGTGTTCTCCTTGTTCTTCTTGCATCGCCTCCCTTCGCCCTTTGTTGAGGGTTCACGCCGGGCCGCTTCCTTGCTTTACTACGGAAGAAACGAGCGCTGCGTCTTGAGTGCGGGATGATACACTGGTGGCGCCGTGGCAACGTTTGGATCCCTGTCCCGTGAGATGTACTATAAAAAAGAAATAGTGGTTGTATTACTTGTTAAAACGTTATGGCGTTGTGCTGG